>NC_052120.1:7482145-7542536 GCF_012273895.1 Zerene cesonia | reverse complement strand
AATACTCGTACTTTACGTATTTAATTTTGATATAAATGAAAAGTGCGTACTGTCGCTCCAACGATCAAACTGTCACTCTGTGTAATTACGCTTTGAAATCGATAATGGATGAAAATTACATAGAATTCATCCTGTTTATGTGAAGTCAAGATTTTAATCGATCGACTGCCTATTTATTAAATCTCTTTTTGTATTCTTTACTCGTTGGTAACTCATAAGGTCTGTTTTCGTATTTAAATAATAACATACTTAGCAATGTACGTAATATACTATGTATGTAATATACCCTGAATTCCCGCGAGGAAAAATACCCATTAAAAAGTGCAACCAACTGTCACTACGGGCTATATTGTTTCTCGATTAGCCCAAGTCTACAAATATATGAAACGTAAGCACACTTACCCCGTATTGTATATCATAGACGGGTAAGGGTCGGTCCAGGTCTGGTAATTGCAGGTCATGTCGCCTGTCGTCAGGGCTCGCGTCCCTCCGACCGCGGCCCTCTGACGAAGATGTGGTCGCACTGCTTGTTGTTTGTGATAACCTTTGATTAAAACCCGGGGCATATTTTTTACTACACAAAAGTAAAATAAAATAGACGAGACAATTTCCTGGACTTCTGAGTGAAGATTTCTTATAGTTTTAAAAATAGTTTAGTTGTGAATTTAAATTAATTAATATAAGGAGATAATAAGAATTAATTAATATGTAGTATATGGACGATAAAAATATAAGCAATAACTACTTAACAATCACTAAACAGTTTTTTAACATCATAATATTTTTATATGATTTGAAAAGAGCAAATATAGAGAGAGCTATTCATGCCGGCTCTTCTCTATAGAAATTGCTTTCCAATTACTATTGAAGTAGGTAAATAATATTGTATGTATAATGATGATTCAAAAGCACGTCTAAACGAAGTCTGGTTGAATAAGTATATTTGAGAACAATCAACATGATGAACATCAAACAAAACTTTATTTATCCTTTCCTTTTATAAAACAAAATAGTGCAAAACAATGCCTAAAGCTGTCTAAACCAAGTCGACTTTAAAATTAGTCTATAAATATTAACATACATAATTATAAATTGAAAATTAGCCGCATAACTGAAACGCATAAATAAGTGAAACATTTCTTTGTTATCGTTGCTAATTTTTGATGAGCATACGCAGAGGCAGTGCCTCCGCGAATGCGTTGTCTGCCTTTATGGGGTCGGGGATACGGAACGGATCGACGACTGGAAAGAAATAATGTACTAGGAAGGATAAGGAAACGAGCTTCCGCCTCCCTCACTCACTGTACGAAACACAATGGCATACTATTATTTCTCGCTGGTTTTCTGTGGGTATGTAGTACTTCCCCGGTGCGAGCTGGCCCAATTCGTGCCGAAGCGTGCTCGACAAATTTCTTCTTGTGTTTGATTTTACTCGAGCTTTATACATAGGTATAGTTTTTGCAATTACCTGGCGTGTAAAGGATGGCAATTTAGCGGATCCAGTGGCAAATGCGGTGGGTGTGGAGTCCTCGCCGGTGGCGTTGGAGGGTCTGGTGGTGTTATGCTCTCCAGCACGTCACTTGGCGGTCTGCACACTCGCAATTCTACCCTGGGTGCCGCTGTGCGTAGTACCTCTAGCGCTTCCTAGAAAGTTGGAACACAGTTATCGACCTCGCCACTAAAAGTGGCTCGTCGGAACACATTGGTGTTTAGTTGGTAATCCACAGTTGCAGTGGGAACCCCTCATAACCAGGGCTCTTTCCCCGTAGGCCTTGCGTAAGGATATGATAAAAGTGTATTTATTTAAGCAAGATTAAAAATCAACACATTTCTATATGTTCTATAGTCCACAACTCTATATTTTTGGTTGGGTTTTAGATCTAAGAGATGGAAAGATTCGTTAAATTGTGAGTGGTAAAAAATAATCAAAAGGCACGTTATTAGCACTAAATTCAAGTGATTTAAGAAGTATTCTACGTAAAAATTTTTTTTAACCATAGTTTTTTATAGGTATAAAGCTACCGCACTAGTTAAATTGTTTATATGTAAACGAATCAGTCCTTTATTTTCATTGCAATGTAATCTATTTTACAATTCCACTTCAAATGCTGTGAATCAATTCAATAACTGCATGGTTTGAACACATGAATGAGCGTTGAAAGTGACAATTCAGTAGATTGTCACCTTTGATACATTATTCTCGTCTATTCGGTTTCATGAATAGTTATACGACAATTCTGTTACAAATTCAGTATGTATTATCCTTGTTCATCTCACTTAGTCGACGATTATTAAAAATGTAAACTATCGGGAATACTTGCTCTCGCTTTAATGAGCGATATAAATTCAAATAGAATAGAATTGTGGGTCGATAATTGAATCGTCCATTTTAAATATATATCTATAATTCCTGTAAGAATTTAAGCTTCATTTGATCAAGCGTCGCTCTATAAATACATTTCAAGACTTAAGTTTGATCTGAATAAAAAGGTTACATTATAACAAGTATATAGTAGTAACATTTATCACATTGAAAAGTGATTTTTAACAATTCGAAAATACAAAGCTTTTAAACAACCTTGAACCATCCGCGAAGAAAAAGAAAACAAACTACTTATAGCCCAAAATGATTATAATAATATGCATTCAAAGAAAAGTTAAAGTTATGCCATTGTTATTCTAGCTGTTGCTTTTGTAAAAAGTTATTTTTAGGAAACTTAATCGTAAGTTTCCTCCAATATTTTGTAGAAAAAATAATCAATTTTACTATGGCCATTTGCGGAGAAACGTATTTCGACGAATCGACAGAATTTCTAACACCGAATATTAAAAGCGTATTAATTGCTTGAGTTTCGGCGCCAATTACTTAAAGATTAAGCGTAATCGTGACTGGATTATACTAGACTGACTTCGATACGATAATCTTATTTCCAGCTTTAAGAAAATAAGTGTAAAAGACGAACTCGCGCACCTTAATCCTAATGGAATAGTTTTTGAATGGATAAAGACAAATGAAGGCATTCCAATTTGCTAATCTGAACGATTTCTTGAATTGAACATTGATGTTTAAGCACATTTCATTATTTATAATCAATAACTAATTCTACCACTTTATAGAGTGCTATGTGCTAATCCACACTGTAAACTTCGCTTAATTTCAACGTTTTTGGTAGAATAACAAAACATATATATCTTCACAAATTTTCGCATTTTAATAAACGTTCACGTTCACGTTTTAATAAACAATATTAATACATTATGAAATAAATTAATATTAGGATGAAATATACATTTACAATGCATAAAAATTACGGATCATTGCCTCAATATATTAGGACAGTTTAATTAAGTTTAATCGAATGAACAAAACTCAACTCAATATTAGGCATAGGATGTAAATTATACAAGTCTTAAGACCCTCACTTTTCGAACAGAAGTACTGCCAAATGCTGTCTAAAGCTTTATTACGGCAATTGCAATTATACGGCTCCGTCCAAATTAGTCGAAGCTTAATTAAACACGGTTATGTTCCTAGAACTATCTGTTTCAAGGAAACTTACGCTTGAATAAAACTTCTGCTCTTTAATTAAGTAGTGAGTTATCGCGGAACATTTCTGGGATGTTCGTACGATTACGTAGGCACTTGTTCTGTGGAACAATGGTCGCCGATTTATATTGTATGTGACGTCAACAGCTTTTGGGTCTCATCCAAGGATACTGCCCTTTGTGAAACTACGATATTTTAGAGAAGTAAAACTTAGCTTAAGGGAAGTGTAGTTGTCATTTGGCATGGTATATGAACTAACTACAAAATTATAAAGAGAAAATAATTATACCACTAAAGATCAACTAAATTTAGTAATATTTTAAACCGGTACACGGGTCAATATTTTATATAATACATATTAAAATAATATTTTGCAATGAAGAAATGGATCAATATCGTTGTTATTGTGTAACATTTCTACAACGATACGAAATGTTTAACGTCCATAAATATTTTATAGACAGATTGACCTATTGAATAATGTTGAATGTGTTCAAAGGCGATATAAGACAATTTTCCGGTTTAATTGAGCGATAGACGACGTCTTCGATAATCGAATGTTGTTCAATCTTTGATGTTGCTGAAGATTTTATTAAATTGTGTATGGCGTAACTGAATCTCGCGTCGAGTTGACCGTCGATGGGAAAAATTATTGAATTCCAACAGAGCCAGACGATATTGGATTTTTATTTCATTATAAAATTTTATCGTGTTTTCCTCCGACTCTGCAATTAAACGTTGTATTAATATTTATGAGGACGATGTTTAGTTAAATCGGAACTCTGATCACGATAGAAGCGACATGTGTTTACAGTTACAGATTTCTGCTGACAAAGTTTGTAGATCCTCAAACAACGGACGAGTACGTGACGAGATTGATGAAGGATCCAGCTGCTATACTACCAACAGAACAGTATTCCAAATATATTATACATAAAATCATAATCGTGTGACCAATGATACCAGCGAGGATCTTTAAGAATGTTGTAACTTTATTATCCAACATAAAGAGATAATTATATTATAAATTCAAGATTACTGAGAGGACCTTAATAGATGCGACACAGATATGTCACTTCTCATAACAATGATCGTCGTTAAATTTCAACTTTGTACACATTATAGGTCGTAACATATGTAGTATAAAATGTAAATGCTTTGGAATGTGCACTTAATCAAACACAACTTTAATGCAATGAGTTTCAATAAAACGATTATAAAACACGTGGTACTTTGCAGTTTATTATGTTTCGCGCGGACTTACTGCGGGCGTTGGCGATTTCATAAAAGTTTTTACGTTTATTACCGCTGCCTGGACTGCGAAATACGGCAACAACAAATTCCAATTTGAAAGATGACTCAATGTTTATTCTGTTGATGGACTGTTACTTTTATATTCGGTATTGTTGTTATATTGTTTTAACAGTTGCTGATTTTGTGATTTACGTAAGCGCTTGTTGTAATATAGAACAATGGCGATTCTTTATACGAATCATTTATATATATCTATTATCGTATTAGTAATAACCTTATTTTAAAAATATATATAAACATAAAATCACATGAACATGTACACCGGAATTGCTGTAATATATTTCTTAAAACACACACAATTGTTGTGGTGAGACTTTATGTATCTGCTCCTATAATTTGTTCAAATAATTAATCAAATTACTCAAATTTGTATATTTTTATAATCGATATATTTTGTAGCATACAATAGGTTGCATCGGAATGTGGGTGCAGAAAGTACAGTAGTTAAAGCTACTCACATAAGTACTGAGTCCAGCTAGCGGTACACCGTTCGCAGACAGCAGCAGATCCCTCGGCGCGAGCTGGCCTGTCCTCCATGCGGGCTGGGGAGGGTACAACCTCCGTATCCGCACCAAGCCGCCGCCGCCGCACACTGACATGCCGAGCCCTCGCCCGTCCTTCTCAACCACCACGGTGAATGTGTTCTCTGTAAACAAACGTTAATTTAACAAGGTTGATAACGGCAACCAATGTATCTGAATATATGACGAGAACTGCTTATCTTGGTTTTACTTGCTTATGCCCGTTTGTTACCTGTTTCATTATTATTTTTGTAGAACAAGACCAGCATTTATAATAGAAGACAATATTTAAAGTTAATTGGATTGTAATATCTAATAAATAAACCAAATATAAAATTCTCATTACGGTTTGTAAGTATACATTTCTGGCAAGAAGCTGCATCCATTCCTTCATTATACTGTACTAGTCAGATAATGCGGAAGGTATAAGACATTTGGGAATTAGGAGTAATCTGGCGAGGACTTTACTTTATTTAGACTAATAACTATGTGTGAAGACGCTCCCTATCAAGGTTGTGCCATTGTAAGATAAGCGACAAGTTTAATATCAACCCAATATATGTACATAAATTACTAGGTAGACTTAAACATATCATTATTTGACACCAATATAATAACACCATGATGATAAAATAGACCCCACATCAGTAAAACAGAGAACATTTCTACCAACTGATTTTAAGCGACCGCCGTCAAAGCATAATTATTTTTATTACATTTACTTTAAACCGATTCAAATACTTCTGATTCAAATAAAAACAATGTTAATTAGAATGTAATATTATTTTAGGGGTCGTTTCCAACCGTTAATATTATCTTGTCTTAAAATGGAATATTGTGGTCAGCTCAGGGATCAGGTGTTCTCTTTACACATTAAATAACCTAAGGCTGTGTAAGGGTAGTTTGCTTTATATTTACAATGTTTGTGTCATCCTCACTCTGTTAGTTCAGGCTTCGCAGTTAACTACTTTATCAAGTGTGCGCAGGTAACAGCATTACATTTTCACAATGTTTTTATTGAAAAATAACCTGTTTAATTTGATTTTAAGCCTGGATTTTATATCTTTATATAGATATGCCATTAAATGTTCCTATAGTTGTAGCATTTTCTATAAAATCCTTAAATAATTCGATTACGAAATAATTAAAATATCTATTTGTTTGAACCATTAAAAGATTGCTTGGTAGGAAAAAGCAAATATCGGTATTTGCAATAAACGAAATAAAAAATGCCGATTCATGGTCAATTTAAAGCAATTTTGGCCAGCAGCAGCCGCGAGGGTTAGGCATGAATTAAACATTACCTAAGGGAGTCCAGTTACAATTTGCGCAATGGTCTCATTCAATTCCCCTGAATCCATACGATTTGCTGATAAAGGAATTTTTTTGGAATATTTGGCGATTATTCCATGTTATATAGGTGTATTTTGCTTAATTTTTCCAAATTTACTTCGTTAGTCGGTATTTGCTTTCGTTAAAAATGAATCAACAATTAATAAATACTGGAGCAGACATGGATAAAGTTCTAGTCTCTAACCATCCACGATAACAAGGACTTTTGATCTACGTAACCCTTGTGAAAATATGATTAGTTGTAGACTATCAATACAATAGTTTCCTTCCATTTAAGGTCCACGCTGGTCACCTCGTCACCTTTCTCTTATTATGAGGGGCGCGTGACTTGTCTCTAATCCGCTGAACTGACTAATAAAACAATATTGTAGGACTTTGTCTGTTTAATCATACGCAAATATAATGCATTTACAAAGATGATAACTGATTTATTAATTTCATTTTTAAACGTAACGTTTCCGACCACTTAACAGCTAGCATAATGACGGACAGATACATAAAGGGCGATTTAAAAATTTCATTGATATAACGAAAGTAGAAACTGACAAAAATATTGCATTTATAAAAATACCATTATTATCAATTCATCTTGTTTTATTTTACTGGCCAATCTCTTCGCTATCTCTAACCCTTTAAGACTTCTTTATTATAAAATGTTTGCTCGATTCCACTCGGATTGGTTTAAGTGAATCCCCAAGTCGACCTCACATTACCTAAGGGTGTCTTCCAATTTGCTGTCAGCGTTAGTTCAATTCTCCTAGGTGTGGAAATGCCATTGAATATCACTTTGCGGATAACGAATCGATTGTGTCCAATTGTATACGTAACCAGTATACCCAATAACAACGAAACAAGGTTTATCGTGAGATATTTCTTCGTACATTTGTTATATGTTGCGGGGCATTCTGGAAATTTTGGTATCGATATGAAATTGTTTTAACTTTTTTTGAAGTACGTTTATCCTACACTATTGCGTGTACTACGTATAGGAGGAAATATTGTTACGTGTGTAACTAGCTTTTTTGCTAAATACTAAATTCATCAAATCGAATCAATTTAGTATATTTTGAATATATATTTCATTACTTTTGAAGTGAAAGTTCTTTAGAATTGTTTTGATTTCAAGACCTGATGCAACGGATAAATTGACAGGTAAGAGACACAAATACAAAAATGTGTAGAATGAAGCCGGCAAAGAATGATTCATCTCTTTCTTTTTGTCGATTTACTGAAGTTTCTCTTCTATCGTGTATGAATCGCACACACACCTTTTTTTATTGTTACAGAAACAATCGCGTTCAAAGCTACAACAATAATCATGAGAAAGTATTTGGCAAAGATAAATAGTTTAATAAATCAAATGGCAACAATTCTAAGAAGGAATGTTGTCATACAAAGTCGCGCTGAGTGATAAATCGTGACCCGCTAACTTTACCAATATCGAAACTATGAATAACGGTGACATACAGTTATTGTTCTTTTACTATTTAACCAGATTTTGCTAATAGTTTTCGTAAATAATACACAACTTGAAGTTTAAATTATTCCATACACAATAAAAACAAAGGCGTGAAAACAATACGATGGAACAAAATTATTATCAACGGCAATAATATCTGTGTCCAAAGAAACACCTCGTGTTTCCTTCAAATATCACAACCATAATTATTAAAATTTTTGCCACGTGACGTTTGGGTTTTTTGTGACCACAACTCGTCAATAGCTGGTTATCGTCGTAATGATGTATCATGCTATTTCATTATCATGACTTATATACTGACAATGAAATTGATTGTGCTGGAAATATTGATTAACTAAGAGCATAATGTTCATTACAGAAACATCCCAATAATTCGCTCTATATACATATTTTAGTGTCCATCTTGATGAATTTAATTTGTTGGAAATTGATATTATTTTCTTAACAACTTTGCAACATAAGCGTTGCTCTGTTTATTGTTTATACGTATTTGTGAAATACGCGATGAGTTAATGAAATCAGGCGTTCCATTGTACGTATAAGTGGGTGAATGTGGGCATGAAACAATGGATGGTGGATGGAATAATGGCGATAAATTGCAATGAAAGCGATAAGGCTGTATGCCATTTTCGCAGCTCCGTATATTTTTCTTTTTCGTTCATAGAACGGAATTTGGTTATTCCGGAAAAAGGCGGCTCGGATGCGCATCATTAGCGATATAAAATATAAATGAGGTTCCCGAGATATTCGCAAACGTAAAACGTATTTTATTCAAGTAAAGGTGGATTCTTTCTGCAGAACGTTCTATTTTCTATTCTGAATTTTTAAACGTTCACGTTTAATGTTTTATTGTGCTAAATTACGTCTATTATACTTTAAATGTGCTGAATAAAGAGTTTTCTTTATTCGTATGTACATTTTTAAGTAAGTCTAATTGAAACGAATTTATAAAGTTCCAAGGATAATCTATAATTATTAGCATATAGTTGAGTCATGCATTGAAATTATTATTTTTAATACCTAAAATAGTAATTTAAGAATACACGTAAAGTTATACAAGCGTAATTAATTGTACCAGATAAAAAATAGGATTTTATAGTCATACATGACGCTCACACGGATGGCGTATAGTTCTGATACGGATCATCGACTGCTTCCGCAATCCCTGCTGTGTGCGAGACGCATAAAAATCACATAAATGAAGTGCTGTTTAAAAATAAAACGTTTTGTTTGCTTATATACTTGTCAGAGATAATAAATGTGAAGAGGCAGAAGAAATTGCCGTTAGCAATAAATTATTATATGTATTTATTACGTATTTTCAACCAGTTAATTTAAAAAAGTGTTATTTCAACACTTTCTATACCTACTTAATACTTTCTTTCGTGTTAATACGAGTAAAGATGTGTTTATCTGTACCAGGTTTATAGGTACGTAAAGAACGAAAAGTTAGAAATAAACGTGATGAAACAAATTATTACTACTAATTAAAAGTATTGTGACTGAAATACCATACAACCAACCAATTTTATGTAATCAATCGTTGCCCGTGCATTAATAAACAACTACACATAGTTTAATTAATGAATATTCAACAATGTTTTCCATTATAATTATATTCAGTATTATATTTTGATAGCAAATATCAGCGTTTGTATACACATCGAGTTTAATAACCTATATTGGTATGTTTAAATACGCCAGCTAATTAAATAAAGCGCGAAATTCTTACTCACACTTTATAAGCGTCATTATCGCCTTGAAAGTCGTTAAAAGCATTTCTTTATGACGGTAGGTAGATATTTCACAATGGAGTCTTTCTCACGTTAATGCTGGTATATTATTATCACAGTATATAGTTACTCTATTCGTCGTGTCGTTAGATGCTTTCTTAACATTTTTCCCGCATACTCGATAATATTGACAACCTTTGTTATAGGGTCAAATGTCATCTCTCTATATAGCGTACCAGTAACTAACAATGCACTTTACCGTGGTAGGTATAATATAACAATGAAGTAAATCAGCATTTCAAATGAAATTAGCCACATTCAAATATAATTTATACAGAATTTTAAGACAAGGTTTACGTCAACATAAACAGTGATAGGAATACATTTTTTCATCGATAACATTATTCATCAGTGGCGCCACACGGTAATGTTTCGTTTTGAAACAAATCGAAGCACTTCCAGTTATTTATCAAATTCAACTAAAGCAAGGGGCGTTACATCGTATTAATTCAAATAAGTACAACACGAAAGGAAAGACAAATAGTGTGAGTGCTGATAAAACGATTGTAGCTGTCGATCGATCCGAATGATGAACGAGTTTCTGGCTTAGATTCGCGGCGCACCAGATGTGTGCCAATTGTGGGGTTCCAACAAAAGTTTTAGATAAGAATTTTTCTTCTGATTCATTCAATTTCTCAAACAGTTTTGTGATTTGTCGCCTTGACTTACGGTTTTGGTTTTTATTCCGATCTCCGAAGTGCTGACCGATTTCTTAGATGGTTAATTGTATATTACAAAAACACTCCGAAAAAATCTCCATAATATTTGAAAATTTATTCATCACATAGCGTTAGAATAGAGTACGTTGAAATCGAAATCACAAAGATATAAATAAAACATTTCTTATGAAAGGACGTTGGATAAAAACGTTTAAGGACGTCAAAGTGTTTATGCGTATTTTTTCTATTAAAATTACTTTTGCGCGTTTATGAAATGTATCCAGTAAAAATGGTAATTTAGGTGGCAAGTAAATGCGACATTGTGACAAGGGTAGCACCCCTTCGCATCAAAGGAAGTAATGAACCTATTTTGTACGAGATTTAGGAATTTAATTGCCGGTAAACGTCAGCTTTTTCCTTTACAAGTCTCGTGTTGATGGGACTTATTTCCTGCAGCTAATGTATCCAAATAAACTTTGATGAGAGTTTAGAATTTCCCAAAACATATTTTGTTACGTTTTCGGGATCCGTACGAAGAGTATAAACACTAATAATTTTTTTTGAACATGCATGTTAATGAGCGTGTAATTTTACGAGATAATTTAATATTTTATATCAGTTGGGTTCGTTATTTTATATTTCGATAAGGAGCTTATGACTTGAAGTATGTAATACGAAGAATAACAAATCATGTTAATGCTTCAACGCTAATCCTATTCTATCCACCCGGTAAACGCAATTACGCAAAAATTGGAAGATTGAGAATTCTTGGGTTCAGATTGCTAAATGTTAAGAAGAAATATCAAAAACATTTTTTCTTTTGCTCCCTTCATAAGTATTCTATAAGAAAATATATTTTTAGTTTCAGTGCTCGTAATATTAGCAGTTAATCGAGAATAAAGACTTTATGAACGTATGAATATGACATAGTTTAACTTTCATAACTCAATGCGGTAAATGTTACAAAAGAGCCTGAACATTGTCTAGATAGCGTTGGCACTATTGTTTTTAAACTGTTGTATCATGAATGAGCTTCTCACATAACCATTGTAAAAGCGAGAGAACGGTCCATTTAAATTTTAATATTGTTTTAGCGAATCTGGGAACGTATAAAGAATTTTTGACACGCTACGAAAACGGATTTTCATATTTCACATTTGCAACTGTACATTTTAGGAACTTATTTTGTACCAAGATTCTTTTTTTAATTCATTGATGAAAATATGGAAACGGTAGGATATTTCGGATATCGTCCAATCTTAATTAAATATCACCCAGCTTTGTCTTTATTAAAAATGGTATATGAATTAAGCATTATTAAAAATGTTATTAGCATACTGCGGAAAAAGTATTCAGTTCGTTGCCAACAAACGCAAAAGGAAAAGTTTATACATTATAAAAGGCTTTGGGTTTTGTTAGGATATACTGGATTTTGAGAGAACGTCGATCGAACAAACTTCTTCCAACCGATAACTCTCTCCTGTCGTATTTTTCTATCCTATGAATGGAGCAAATAATGTGGGCCGAAGTATCGCCAAGGGAGCTTTAGGCTGTGCATACAAATTGAACGCGTAAATGAGATAAAACTGTTTTTACTTTTACGCAGGTAAAAAGCCCCACAATGGAACCGTAATGGAAATTTCTGATACAGCGAGGTAGCTTAACGGTCGTGTAATGTACTTAATAAAACATGGCGTCATCGCTTAGGGCGGAATTATATTTCAAGGGAATTTTGTATGAAACAAATTAATGACGTTTTTCCATGAATACGTGAGAATTGTTTGGGGTCATAAATTTATTCTGTCATACGAACAACAATTTAAGTCCGCTACCGTATTTTTATTATTTGCAGTAGTAAAAATAGTGGTAAAACGAATATGAGTACAATTTAGACATATCGAAATGTTATTGCCATGTTAAGAATGAAAATTCAATTTTAGCTCCTTTACAAAATAATAAATACCTACGTTGAATTTTCTCGACGATATTCACACAAGGCAGCTTGCGGAACTTACTAAAATATATATCCGAACGGGAAATATGGCTTCTCCCTGGGGGAGAGACTCGTAAATCCCGATGTATGGTTCTATACCTGTTCCATATTACAGTGTGTACATGTTAGTATTGAATGTTAAAAGGAAGGAATTGGTTAGAAAACAGTACAATGTTTTTATAATGGAACGAGACTCTAAGCCCGTTTTACGTCACCGCCTTTGTCAAATATTCTCTCTAGGAAAAAATATTATACACGATTATTATTAAACATGCTTTTTCGTAACGTATTTTATGAATTTTTCGATACAAATACTAGATAAAGTAAAACTTATTTCCAAAATAAAACTAACAAATGAAGCCACCTACGATATAAGTATTTCAAAAAGGTTCACAAGAACACATTCATTGTGTAAAAAAGAACTACACAACAAACAACACCTTTCAATGACAAAGAAATGCTTAACACGTATAGATACAATAGACATATCCTTTATGTACAAGTATATGGTACAGATAGAGATTTACCTCAAAGTTCTGAAACACGCCATCTCTCAATACGCACTAATAAATTAATCACTTAAGGGAACCCTTCGTTAATTATCGTTGGTTGAGAGCGGCGGATACACGTATATCTATGATTGTGAATTTCCTCCATATGTCAGAAATATATGGTACGAAATTAATTACTAGTTTAAACTTAATAGTTTCAAATACAAATGGATTAAAAATGTCATAGTTTATGAAAACGAATATTAAATTGATAAAGAAGTTTGTGTTTGCATAATATATACTTTTTGTATATTTTTCAAATTTGCTAAATTAATTTTGTGTGTGTCACCTATTGACATCTCAACTGCTTATATATGATATGCTATAGTCAGTAGCTATAAAATGTAATGTAAGGGGAACACAATAATAAAGAGGTTCAATAATTTAACAATAAGCACTTCCATAATACTCCTCAATTACTACTATATGGCATTCGATTACAGTTCGTAGAATACAAACCATAATTATGTGCATGTTTTGATTCTATTTCCGCCCATGTAATCCCCGTTTCAGTATCCCTTACATCTCGACGAATTCGCAGCACGTACAAAACCAATACTCTGATAATGCTCGTGTTTTTCAATTATGTTCAACTACAGACGCCAGTGGACTGTGTTTTGTCCGAGTAAGTTCTGATTTTATCGTTTTAATTTGTCATCTGTGCGGGATAACTTTTTGTTGCTTTGTTTGGGGAATTGTTTTGTCGAAGTAGTGTTTCGTGTTGTGTTTACGTAATTCATATATTCTGATCATGATTTAAAGCCAGATGTTTTAGGTTTAATGTCGCTTTAAATTGCAAATATGTTAATTCTTATATTATTTTTCACTAAGAGCACTTTAAATATTTTGACGCTTCAAATTCAAGAGGCATTTTTTAAAGAATAACTTTTTAACGGTCCTCCTATGAGGGTTTAGGCCATAATTATCACGCTAGCCAAGTGCGAGTTGGCAGATTCACATGTTCACATTTACATGAACTTGTAAATTTCTTGGACATACTGGTTTCCTTACGATGTTTACCTTTACCCTTTCAGGCAATGATGATGTTGCAGATAAATTGAAAAATCAATTGATTACTAGCACGCTCGTCTGGTCTCAAACCCCCAACTTTTCGTTTAAAGTTCGAGGTCCTTACCACTCAGCACTGCTCTTATTATTCTAGTATTGTTAATGTAGAAAAATCCTTAAGTCTTATCAAGCCCCACTTCATTGTACGATTTCCCGGGTTGAGAAACGTGTAACATAAAAATAAATATATACAAAATTTGCATTCAGTCATTCATCATTCTCATTTATCCCTGATTTGGTAAGCAATTTCGGTCCTTTGTTTTGTTTGGGCACTCGTCGGACCGCATAACGTTATTTTTGTATTAGATTACCAAACGCTTCAAGAGGGATAAGTAAGTTCTGAGAGCTGGGAAAATGATGTCTTTCTAACATTCGTTGAATGAGTTTGTGCTCCATTTTCCCTATGTCAATTTTTATCTATACGATTATATGAATCTTTAGTTATACAATAAATTGATGATATTATGTAGTTAAAATTATATTAAATAAGAATGTATGTTATTCGGTTGAATCCCTAACATGGATGGACGATTTTGTGGTAATTTAACTACAAATAAAGATTAGACTTAGGAGAAGGAAGGGATATTTGTTGTTATAAAAATAAGGTGTAATAGGGTAAAACGCAAAAACATAACGTACTTTAGCACGTAATGCTTGGTACATAACATTATACTATCGTCACAAAAAGATTTGACAGTTCGTTTGTTATATAACTAAAAAATTGTTAGATCGAATTTTATATTATTTTACCTTACGAAAGGTACTATCTAAAAACACTAAAAAGGTTAACTATAAAATATTCTTACACACAAGCTTTTTTTGTGTTGAGAAAAGTAGAATTGAAAAAAAAAATTAAAGCACACTTGTCTGTTTTCAATATATTTTAAAATTATTTTCAAATAAAGTTAATTAAATTAAATTCATTGCTTGTATTTAGCTTCATACCTTCTATTAAGTTGATATTGTTAATACATATTTGCCAAAAGGATATATAGATAATTGATTTTGATACAGGTATCTGTTTTGACGTCAGAATCAATAAAGAAGTTCAAAAACTTATATATTTTATATTTTAGTTAATATGTAGGTAATACAATGAATGAAAATAAACAAACTAATACAATAAACAAACTAAATATGCATACTTAAATATACCAAGCTATAAAGTAGAAACAATTGTTAATTTAATGGCAAAATAACAGCGACCTTTCGTGCATGGTAAATAGGTGAGCGAGTGTCGTCATTTCTCGTTAGTAGCCTACTACTGAATTCAATTTTATAGAAGTGCTATGGTGGCTTGTCTTAAATTTAAACTGATTCAATTCTATAAGTTTTATTCTTAAGTTATTGAAGTCTGTTAAGAGTATTTTTTAATTTATTTTGTAAGAGCCCGTCAGTTTGTACGCATATTATTGCAAAGTTTCGTCTTTAAGATTTAATCTTTATTAATATAAAATTCACCTGTTACAAAGTTAGTTACATACTTCTCTGAAACGGCTTGTACGATTGGATTTTCGTATGCACATCGGGTAGGTGTGAGAATCGGATATCATCTATTTTTCATATCCCTAAATGATAGGCAGAAAAGCGTTATTTGGGTATGCTAGTGTTATGAAAAATCATGCTTACACAGTTATCTATTCCTGTGTAGGAGTTATTGGAAAACCAAGAGAAAGAAAATGTACTTAAAATTGCATTTTTTAATAAACGATTTTGTTTTATAATAGTGCTTCTAATTTATATGACAACATAAATTTATTTATATTACATATTTTATCTTGCTTGTACTTTATATTCTCGTCCTGTTAGGATGATATTATTGAAATAATAGACCATTTGAGTATTCAATGCGGTAAAATTAAACGTCGTACATTGTTTTAAACTCTGTACATTGTTCCAAATCTGTCCATTTTCGTAGCTTTCAACAATTTATACTAATTTAAAGCTTTCCCGGGGCACTGGGTATTAAAATAGTTTCCGTGGTTTTTAACTTTCGCCACGCTAAAATATGATTGGCCGAATATAACTGTTCGTCCCACAAAGTTATACGTAGGATACTAGGTAATTAATGTGACATACACATTTTTCTAGACACTCAACTAGAAAATAGTGTACATAATAAACTAGCAGTCCGCCTCGGCTCCGCCCGTGTTACATATATAGCCTATAGCCGTCCTCAATAAATTGGCTATCTAACACTGAAAGAATTTTACAAATCGAACCAGTAGTCTGAAATAATTGCGTTCAAACAAACAAACGCATCAGCTTTATAATATTAGTATAGATATACAATATTAAAAACAATACAGTTTCAACGTAATTAGAATGTACTGTGATTCTTGTAGTAAGTTGTTAAATAAATCTCAGTCACAAAGAATATTAACGTGTGGGTAGGTACTTTGGTCGAGCATTGAACAATCGACACACTACGATAACTAAGGTGCAATCGCTAGTAATGCGCCGCGTTTCAAAGAAAGACGAAATTTTATAGGATTTGATAGCTCAACGAGTTGTAACAAATTACGAAAAGTGACACATCTGTATCTGACAGTTTTTCATCCATCAGAATATATGTTAGCTATATTATATCTAACAAATATTAAAATTCATTAAATTGTAGTGTATCTGGTGTACGCGAACGCAATAAAAAGGAAAATTTTAGCACAAGCCTAGTTTTAAATGACACTAAAAAAAGGTTGAGAAAATTTCGCTTAAAAATGCTTCACGCCTAATTTTGATACACCCACTCCATTTAAAAGAGTCAAGTTACGTTTAGAATATTTTGCAACCTTTATTATAATATGGAGAATTTTTGAGAAACAAACTTTGCTCAGACACATGTTACCAAGCTAGCTATATTTACTAAATAACTTAATGTTATCTAGCACATACAATTTATCATCGGTAGCATCGCAGGAATAAACTAAGTGTAATAGATTGCGGTGCGTTCAATATGTTCGTTAGTGAGCGATATTTTTCGCTTTAGAAAATTTCTAGGGTTTCAACTGCACAGCAGTTTCTGAGCTACGAAATTTTCTTATCCAATTATGCAGCCTGCACTGCAGATGTTTAAGGTTAAAACACAGTCAGTAGCAGTAGTTAGTGCATTGAAATATGTGATTTGGATTAAATAAACTTTAAATAAGCTTTACGCGTGATTTATTTATTGGGTAACAATAATAATTGTACTACGCGTTAGTCGTTGGGATGTAGCGACATGAGTGAAAATTTAAAATGTCATCATATGTATATTATATGTATTTGTATTTATATCATTAGGTTAAAACTTTTTACAGATTTTTAACAGATTGAGATTGCTTATTATCAATTTCATTATTTAGATTGAATCAAATGTGAATGATAGCAATGATTGAAAACAGTTCCCAATAATCTTTTCTTTTGACGTGACAACGTCTTAAATTAGGTTGCGGCTCGGAGTCACTTATGAAAAAGTGTAACGCCCGGTAACGTTACGATGAGTCACCGAACTATGATCGGTCCGCCGCGCGCGCAGCACTAGAGATTTAGGCGCATTGAATCGGCGCGTGCTTGTGTCTCTGTCTCTGTCCTTTTAGTAAACAAAATATATTTTCTATAGTTAAAATTTGTGCAATTCTTATTTTCATTCAATTCCTTGTTCCTATTGTGCAATTTAATAATATTCATATCAATAAATATTCTACCGAGAAAAAGACGTTGTCACGTAAAATCGTCGCCCGTAAAACCGACTTTACAGGCAACCATTTTTTTATATATGCAGTTACATGGCAGTTGACAAAGAAGTCTTCAGATTTTTCTTAAATATAGTATTCATTTATTAATCGGAACCTTCTATTGCGATAACATAATTCCATGACTCTTATGTATTTAATATTTGAAGAATATAAACTGTTTCAAATTGCAAATACTTAATATTTATGCAAATGGACGATTGTTTGAGTTCATGAATTGTGTAGAAGTAGGTCAGACAGGCCGGTATACTCGATAGTTCTGGAAATCTGTTTAAAATTACGAAAACCTTTAATACTACATGTTGTTTTGTAGGTGTTCATTGGAAACCATCAACATTATCGTTCATACAGTTGTTATAAGTTTCATTATTACTGTGTAGTAGTTCAGAAACACTATATACAAGGTATAACACAATTCGTATAATACTTTTCGAAAACAACCTGATTCACCCACGTATCACGATTTAAACAACCAAAACAAATAAATCTCTATGTTTTGAACATAAAATCGATTTTTCTTTAAAGTTGGTTCAAGAAAAGCGTCTCTTTGAAAATCGAGTGTTTCAATTCTGAGCTTGAAGCAGTTATGCCAAGTGTGTTGTATGCGAGGGTTATTGCGTTCATATTTTATATTCGCAAGTTATAATAAATTTCATCATGTTTGTATGTATTTTTCGTTTATCTAAGAAAAAAGGCAATGTTTTCAAATAATGTTATATCGGTTTGAGGTTATATTTGCAGCTTTATCTCGTATTGCAAAGATATAAGCAAAATATTAGTTTTGCTTCGTGTTCAGTTCGAAATGTCAACGAGGCGAGTAAATACTTATCATACACAATGTAATTGTAAAGTGCATAAGATGAATGATTTGTTGCTTTCTTCAAATGTCTTATAAAAAAACATAAGACACATCATCTCCTCTCATTAATTCATAACATATTTCTACTCAATAAGCGCAATGATGACGTATTTAAACAATTTATGGTAAACCCATGTTTTGTGCTGACCAATTGAAAGCAATCAAAAGTTTCACCACCCTTTTATCGGCTACAAAGCGATTGAAAAACATCTTACCATCAGTGATAAATGGGTATATGGCACGCAACTCTGCTTCGTACTCTTCAAGGGAGATAGCCGGAGGGATGGGAGGAACGTAGTCGTCTTCCGGTGACCGCTCGGAACCGTAACCCTGGTCAAATCCAGGATCTTGGAGTTTCCACACTGGCTCTGCATCGGAACCTGTGAAAAATATTATATTGCTATTAGGTTCTTATTTTGAGTCTATGATTATTAGTCTAATTTTACTACATTGGCATTCCTGTTTAAGACTTTTCAAGTATCTCATTTTATGTTCAACTAAATTGAATAATTAAGCCAAACAGAAGAATCTCTAAATAGTCTACTTGCATTTTTCTCAAGAATAATATTATCAAGATAATAGTGTAAAGAAAAAGAACTAAAACAACAATGAACATTAAACACTAATAAAAATGAAATTTTCCCATAATAATAGCTATTAGATAATTTCCCGTTACGCGCCGACAAAGTTGCGATTTTTTTTCTGTTTGAATCAATTTATGTTCAAATATCAGCAAAATTTAAAAGAATATGATTTCTTTGAAACTGAAGAAATATTTGCATTGCTGATAAGTTTTCAGATCTTCTTATATATTATTCCTTTTCATAGCGGATAACTTATGAACGAACCTAATAGATGAAATTTGATTACTTCCCGTTAAAGAACTATTTATTCAATTAAGAAACTTTAGCAGAAATTCAGATAATTAATTAATCAAAGAGAATGAGTTATAACCAGTATCATTGCAGAATCTGTTTGTCGGTTTTTGCTTGTAGATAAAGCTATATATTCATAATAAAAACCGTACAAACATATCTTCAATTTTCAGGAAATGATACGAACCATCGTTGCGTGGCTAAGTTAATTACTATTTTGAGTTCTTGTTAAAAACACAAAGTTTCGCTGTTAATATTATACAATGTGAACTAAAAACGAAGCTCTGTTTCGCGTGCTTTAGATTAGTTAGGCGGTTGTCTCGGTTACGAACATTGATTTATTCTTCGCCATGTTTTATTTACAATGAACACTACAAAGAATTGGCTTTGTACGCTTGGAATAAGAATCATATTACACAATTCCTTTTTACTATTACCGCTGAGCTAACTTGATAAAATACAATGAATATATTTTCTTAAGGTTTGCTTTTGGAATTTCATCGTTAAAGGTATTTATTTATATGTAAGAATTTATTGTTTATTATTCCTGTTTAAAAAGATCTTGTATGTTTAAATATATATTGATACAGAACACCATCATATGCGGTCATTTAATATTGTTTTCACATATTTAATTATTATAGAAAATCAACCTATAACGATAACGATAAATAATAAGGTAATATTTCAATGAGTAAAGAACAGGTACAAATATTACATTATAACAGATCTAAATACATATACGTAAAATATATTTAAACACAAGGAGAGTCTATGAGGTTTGTATCAATTATTTCACTTCTATTATTATTATTTTATTTCATGTTACTAGTACATTTATTTTCTGAGTTATTACTGTGGAATATAACATAACATATTTACTAGTCTACTTCAGTCAAGAAGAAAAAGCCCATTCGCTTTATATTTTCTTTGTAATTGTATTTACAAGACGCCTACTCAGAACTTAAGTACTAAGAAGTGTTGGCCAGTTCCTTGATCGTTAAGAAACTTATAATTAGAACAAAGATCCGACATTAAGACTTACCAACTGTAAAGTCCCAATTGCATATTAAATGTATTTTTTTATGATTTTAGATCACTCAAAGTATGTCCAGTAATTCAATTTATAACGGATATAGATATATCGCAACCGAAAACAATAGGTTTATTATAAGGTGTTTATTGAAATTCTAGTTATAGAATATTCTAAAATACAATATTGAGATACTCGCAATATCATGACGTTAATTAATTCATTTGAAATCAGGTGCATTTTTTATATTTAGTTGAATTTTGCTACGTATTTTCATAGGACAATATAAAGATGCTTCGTCCCAAAATTATGAAAACGTGATAAGCGCAACAAAAGAATCGTGTCGCCCTCATTTATAAACATTTTTCACAGTAACCTCAATGAAAATATTTTTCATAGAACATTTTTTTGTTTAAATATTTAAAGTTTAAACAACGCCTTGTTAGAAATAAAATTATTTATGTACCTACACACTTAAACTATCATGATGTTGATATGAAATTAAATTAAAAAGACAGAATACCGCATACTTTACGAATGCATCATCAAAATAATAATACATTCTTATGAATGTATAATATAAAGTCTATTTTTTAGATTACAAACGCTGAAGAAGTATTATAACAATAGTAGAAGCTGTAATAATAAAGTACAAAAAAGTAAACATTAAAAGAAAAGTCAGACGAGAAAATGCAGGAAATACAATAGCAAAGTTATGTGAAACCTTTTTATAAGGAACTTCTTCACTTAGAAGAGAATTAAACTTTCCACAACCGCGCTCTCTTGTAGACTCGTAAAAAATTAACGAAGTTTTAAGTCGTTCTATGGTTATCATGATAAAGTAGCTTTTTAATCTACTGGGAAATATTTGTAACTAACAATTATGTGAATCATTAATTGAAATAACCGAAAACATGTGTAAGAAAACAAATTATTAAATTACGCAAGTTCCGTTTTATGAATCTTTATCGAGGCACCAATAATTCTTAAATCCCTACTAATCCCTACTAATATTATAAATGCGAAAGTAGCTCTGTCTGTCTGTCTGTCTGTTACGCTTTCACGCCTAAACCACTGAACCGATTTTGATAAAATTTTGTATGAAGATAGAGCCGAACTTGGGAAAGGACATAGGATACTTTTTATCGCGAAAAAAGGGTAGAAAGGGATGAAAGAGGGTATGAAAGTTTGTATGAAAGTTCGTTATTGTCAAACCGATTTTAATGAAACTTGGTATGAAGATGGAGCTAAACGTGGGAAATAACAAACCATACTTTTTAATGCGAATAAAATACTCCTTACCATGTCGCGCGATATAAGCGAATTCTACGCGGGCGAAGCCGCGGGCGAAAAGCTAGTTTATAATAAGTGAGAATCATCGCAAATCACAGAATACAAATAAATAAAATGATTCCAGCCTCAATGGAGTGCGAAATATTTGATCAAGCCTGCAATTTATCACTAGTATTTATAAAGTGCTTTAGCTTGCAATGAACAACAATTAATGCGCTTTCATAAATATAAAGGCGAACGATTTGTTTATTATATACGTTACCATTATGGTTCGATCTCGAAATCAATTTTAATTTGTAAGTTTTTTCTAGAAGTTGGCCGTGTTAAATGTGTAAAAAATTTAAGTGTTAATATAGATCTTATGCCTAACTTTACGTAATAGTTGTAGTTGAAAATTATTTATATAAATGAATCTTATATGGCATACTAGCTGCGCCCCGCGGTTTCACCCGCGTAAATCCGTATCCCGTAGGAATATCGGGATAAAAAATAGATGTTGGCCGATTCTCAGACCTACCCAATATGCTTACCAAATTTCAGAGGAATCGGTCAAGCCGTTTCGGAGGAGTATGGCAACGAAAACTGTGACACGAGAATTTTATATATTAAAGATTTATTTTAACTTTTCAATTTACTGGGATCATAAAGAAATTTTTGAAACATGCGTTTATGCATACCTACATATCGTATATACAAACATAACAACACACACAACAACAATGGAAAAATGGAACAAGTAAGGGATATTGTTTCGTTTCATATATTCTAGAATGCATTAATATAATCATGTAAAAGGGGTTTCTATTTTCGAATTTTCGCATACACATTTTGCGGTATTGGAACATGACCTAAAATAACTTTCATTCGAAACATATTCCAGTTTTATCGTGGTAATTTTATAAATGTATTGGTTTGCGGTCGGCTGGCTGTCCTTGACCCGGTCGCGTTTGGAGCGCAGTCCGTGACGTCATCGCCGAGTTTTGCTAACCCCTAAGCCGGAATTATACAAACTTGTCGCAGCATAGGTTGCGTTTATAGCTTTACTGCATTGTGATGCTAATATAAGATCTATATATCCACGAAACAGCAAGAGAATGTGTTTAGTTTTTTTTATGTTTTTGAAGCGAGATATTTCATTTCTTTTAAACAATAGCAAAAATTTTCAGCAGTGTGCTAAATGTGTGCTTTTTAATTTGTATTTGATATAGCATAATATAATCTTGTTTATATTACACAGTCGAACACTGTTATAACACAATCATATCCTATAATTTTAGTCTTTACTTCGTAAACAATAAATTTCAATCACGAATTAACTAAATAATAAAAAAAAATTAGAAGATTTTAAAAAGTTCGATAAAAAGTTGAATTCAGGAGTCTGAATTTACAAATAGATCATTAGTTAAATAAACATAGGTATACAAAAATTTGCTTCGATTAAAAGGATTGTACTTTAATACAAATGGATTCAGCAATTTAGGCGTGAAGAAGAGACAGGCAGACTAAAAGAAAGAGTTAACATCAGATTATAATATTAAGTATGGATTTTGTCAAAAAAATTTCATAGTATATGTTACAATGTTATATTTCTACCTCAAAAATATATAATATGCACACGAACACATACAATCATATCGTAATGGAAACTTGTAAGATTAAGATAATAGAAGCAACTGCATTGCGACAAGAGGCGTAAATGTACGAAGGAATTTTAAGTGCAATCTAAGAATATATTTAGTTTAATTTAATAAATTTTCGTGGAAAATACATACGATAACGTATCTAGCTTCCGTACCAATGCGTTTTATTACTGCTATTATTGAAATATAAAAATAAATTAATTAATTTCGGATGTTCCGGGGGTAACGTATGCTAATTGCATTTGGTTTGTTTTTAATTATTTTTTTCTCACAATGTTTGACTCTTATTGTCGTATATTTTTAGATTATTGTCTGGCTAGTTACAAATGTTAATGTTTGGGGAAAAAGATACGAGCGCTTCTACATAAAAGTGTATCCCGTGACCCCTAGTGGGGTATGGGGCAGATGATATATGTCTGTTTCACTGATCGACTTCCTTTATGGACAAGGAGGTGATTAGACTTCGGTGTCCAAACCGAGACTTTTTTAAGCGTCCCTACCGGGAATGGAACCCCTCGATTCTACGTTCACGCGTTAACCACTGTACCAAGGGCGATTTACATTAAGCTTGTTTTTATTTGAACAAATATTTATTAAGATAGTTTGAACGAGGTTTTATAAAATAGGCTATTTAAAGAATCATACCATATTAATTAAGGAACACAAACCTCGCCTCTTTATTCAGTAAATAGAGGGTGCAAAAACATGGTTTTAAAATAAGCTTAACAAAAACACAAAGAGGCAAACTCGTTGGTCAAATTTCGCGTTATACGACTGAGAGAAGATCGTCATGCACGGATTTTCAGTTGAATATGACAAAATATAATCAGGCATATTTCAAAGCGACGTTTAGAGCTTTATCAAATTAGCCATACAGTTGATGGTTAGTTGCACTTAAAATTCGAATAAATGTTTCTCGTTTGAATGAGTCCCGATTTAATTATTCTATATATAGGACATAGGTGAATCGTAACTTCTTTGAAACCTTTTTTATGGAGGGGGAAATCTTGCATAGATAACCTCGGCCCCCGGACTGTCGTGGCTTCTTTGTTACCATAAAGCAAGGCCTAGAGGCATTACTGACATGTATTTATTCTTAAAACAATGTGAAAGCAGTTACTCATAAGCACTACAAAAAGTCTATATACTTTCTCGTCATTTTGTCATGGCTCAAGTTCATATTTACTTAAAATATTGAAGAGAAAAAAATATTCTAGTAGAATATAAAAGGAGAAAGACATCTTTGATGTATTTACAAAAAAAAAATATTAAGAAACCCCGAGGCACAAGACAAACGATCCCTCTCGCGGCCATTAGGCGTTTTTATCAGTTCATCCGATAAGGCTACACACAGATTGACATCGGTCGCTCGCTTTTAGCTGTGTTTATTTAGGAGAATTATTTCCTAATCTCGTTAATGCCTCCATTGACTCACCGCCGCTTTGATTTGTATATAAGTATCTATATAATACCTTATAGGTATAAATAGGTGTGTATACTGCTATATTCTTCCATTACGTTTAGTTATTTATTCAAAATCTGGAATGTAGTGTGTGTTTAATAATCTCATAAGTTTATGTTACACCGAGGCTTGATAAAGATGTCGTAGACGTCAAAGTTTCGGAAGAGGTGTAATTGCCACCATTTATGTGCTTCGCCGTGTTAAATTTTAAACTTCGCCGTCCGGGATTCCATGACAAACTTTCGGCAACCTTAATACATCATGGTACAAAGTAATTTATTCGCCTTAATTCTCGGCTAAACGCAGTGTTAAGATTTCAATTTTAGAAAAGCTTGACTTTCATAAATTTTGTCGAGCATTTTACATCAACCCCACTTTCTCGGTTTCACAAAGGCTTCACTTCAGAAGGGTTTTAATCGGGAGCTTTAAAATGTTTTCGCCGCCGCATACTTGAGAATAGCACTTAGATGTCGTACACTTACAGTACCTAGACGGAAAACTTGGCCGTTTTAAGTTTATAGTACTCAAGTTGCTGGAATGGGATTTGGAGTAAACTGCTTTGCTTTTATTCTTTTCATGTGACACGTTTTGTGAATGCTTTTAAAGAAATTTGTTGAAAATTGGCGAAATTTCGCTGTGAAATGAATTTAGCGCACGTCTTTAAAGCTGAATACCGCATTTAGCTATTGCGAGTTTCCATTACGATATTATGCCAACAATTGTATAACTTACCCGACTTAGAGATCCTGTACCGCAATCCACGCCCTCCTTTTGGATGGCTTCTGTTATACGTTCCAAATTCACCATAATTATTGTTTACTCGGCTGTAGTCAGCTAGATGTCTGTTGCCATCCAGGTGGTTTGGTAAGGAGCGGTTCCAGCCCATAACGTCGCCCACGACGGAGCCGCATACCGACGTATGTATGGATGATTCCGTTTGGCTTTTTGTCTCGCCATTGCAAAGATCGCCGCTAGACCGAGCGCGGCGTCCCTTGAGACCCTTAGCGGAGTGTTGGCTGATGTTGGAGCCCATTGCGAGGCGGGACCTCACAAGGGCCCCGCCGCCCGCATCGCGCCAATCTGATGATGCGCTGTTACTACGCTTACACTCGTTTTTATCTGTAAAAAATAATATTTAAAGTAATAAATATAGTATAGTTTAAATAAAATAAAACAAAAAAACACTAAAAAATAAAAATAAATTATATAAATTAATTGTCTCATGTCCTCTTATACACAGAGTATACGTCAGGAAATTATTTAATCCTGGCAATTCCAGGATAATAAGATAAACTCATGAAATTATTGTACTGTCACTGATAAGTGTACAAAGTGTGACTTAAATCCGGACCCTTAAAGTGGGTCAAATCGAGTCAAAGCAGTCGGTTATATGTAAATAAATAAAAGCATGTTAATCTATTTACAACAGTAGAAATGCATGAGGTACCACTAAAATACCATAATCATCAATGCAACTTCATTATCTAGTTAGAAATGTACAAAAAAATCATAAAACGAGCGCTTGGATTCATTGCTTTTAATAACCTCAGCACGCGAACAAAGTTTCAGAGTAAAAAATCCACTAATGATGAACTATTTTCTCAGATTTTGATAAGGCCATAATGATCAATTCTCCAAGACTCGGTTTTGCTTGGTCTTGATTACCTTGGAAAATAGCGATTATGTGAACAATGGACTCAGTATTCAATGCGAATGTTGGCAGATTATTTCAATGTTAGAAATTAGAATTTCAATGGGTAACCCAGTTTTTGTAGAAAATTATACTTTTTAAATATGTAATGAGTCACATGTCTTTATAAAATTCTAGATAAATTCCAAAATAAATATTATAATGCGCAAATAGATTTTAGAAGCAAAAAATATTAAAAATGTATATAATATTTATGGTGTAATAATTTGAAATAGACTATTAGAATATTATTCAATGCTAATTGAAAACTCGGTACTGTTTAGGTGTAATCTCTTCTTCTGCTCATTTTCAAATGACACAATATATTTCGTCCTATTATTTATTTGACCCCATATTATTCATTTGCACTGAATAAATTAGAAGTTAAAGCAAATAAATTAAAGAAATCCGGGCTCAGAAACTTTGGATTTATCTCCAAGTCATTTTAAAGTTTCTTAGGGATTTATGGCTGTAATTTATATAAGAGTGCATTTCTGTCTGCATTTTCTTCTTTTGTTATGATATTTTAAAAATGAAATCGCCTTAGGAACAGTCATTTTTTTCTTTGCCATTGTATGAATTTCTAATGATTTGAATCTACATTATAATTGTAATTTCATAATAATATTTAATAATTATGCACAAAAAAGAAATGTAAATATGCAACGAGTATAATGTATACTGTATAGGTTTAGTCAGTACAGTCGCGTGTATAATGTTAACTATAATATATTATAATGAAAAATAAAACAAAAGCTATGTTGCAAGTATGTATTAGTTGAACTTTAGCAAATTTTGTTAATTAATACAGTGCTACAAGGCAAAATTTTCATCTTCTTTTTTTCATTAAAAATATCTTGCAAAACTTTCAATATCCACCAAAAATTTGTAATTTAATTTAAGAATACAAAAAGTTTGCCGCCGAAAAGGGTAATGGGCAAAGGCATTCCCTAAAATCGATTATTATCGGCATTCGTTTAATCGAAAATCGTAAAATTTCATTCGACGGATGCTAACGGTTATTGGTTCTTTAAATACATTTTATTTCGCATTTCAGTAAGCTATATTTTCTGAATTGTATTATACATTTCTGAGATGAAAGGAATATTAATGCTTTGAAATAAAGCAGTTTATTTGTTTCGACGATTACAATCATTACACATAATGTTATTAATATATTATATAATCATTGTTACCCTGTAGTCTTAAGTTTGTTATGTTATGCAAACAATGCTATGCGAATCAGATCGTTCCTATTCCAACTACTAGCGGTTTTTGACAATATAATAGACGTTGCGTGGCTAATGTTCGTGAACGACTCGCGAAACCATTCTAGTGGAGTTAATGTCGGAAGAATCGCTATTATTGTATCGTCGAAATGCAGCTAGTCACGATACGGTGTGACTTTCTTACATTTATCATTCATATTCATTTTATTGGATCAGGGTGTATATGAATCTAGAACTAGGTCAGTTTTAAACAATCCTATGCTACTTCCTACCAATATTATAAATGCGAAAGAAGTGTGTGTGTATGTTGCTGCTGCGCCTGGTCTGCCAAGTGGTTCTATAAAAATTCGGTCTAGTTCTGACAATTTGAAGGCATTATCATATTCGTTTTATAAATGATACTTCGTAGTACAAAATATAAATGAGTTAGTTTCAATTACCTAGAGAAAGCCTAATCGCAGCAGTGGGAATTTCATAACTGATGACTATTATTAACACGAAGATAAATGCAAGAGTTTGCGTTATGGTTTCTTATCGTTATTGAATAGAGATTAATATTCCATTGTTTGTAGTAAAAGGTGTGAAATGTTTACATGTAAGTGAGCACCGAGTGATTTTAGAAAGTATTGCCTGTTGTGATCAATTTAAGTAGTTTATACATAAGATTAAAATCAGAGAAATCGGACCCCCGTTTCTAGTTCCTCATCAGAAGATTACAATGAAGTATATTCTCGCATCGTTATTGTAAGACCAATCTGTGGTAACATTGATCGCTTAAACGAAAGCGTTTCAATCAAAAAAGGTTAACAACGGCTAGCTTTGTACACTCCGAAATGTAGAATTTAAACAATGTATAGCAGTCACCATTCAATATAACCAGGATGTTTAAAGTAAAGAAAAAAGGATGGGAAATGAAATGAATGTTTGGAATTTTGAAAGGTACCCAAAGAGAACACACATTAAACTATAATGGCTATCAAAACAATACAATATAATAGTAATAAACAATATTCTTTAAGAGAAAGCGATTCTGACGTATTTGTCAGCTTTTGCTATTAATCCATGATTCAATTAAACGACTGAATACTACAGTTGTTTTTATATCGGTAATTTTTGGCATTCTTCAGTCGGGTAAATCTGGGCGGACGTACAGTGTTTGTTATAGATATAATTACATGGTCAATAACAATATGAAACAACTATTTTATCAAAATTGCTGACATCAATTCAGTATAGATATAATACTTTATAGTATATGCAATACGTTCCCAGGGAAATATGATTACTGATATTAAATTGCGACACGCTTACAATGCAATGCGATGTGAGATAACAATGCGTTTTGAGTTTGTTTAAAGTATGTACAGTACAATTATTTTAATGAAATCATGTCGCAATAGAACCATATCTAGATTATTTGCAAGGAGTTTTAAATATAAGGTTACAGCGCTCAGAAAATAATATTTAGGGCATCTTAGCAAATACATAATTTTACACGTTCCAATAGTTGGGTTTACCCAAATTAACTTGTTAGTATTAAAGAACTCTAAATGATTAATAAACTATTTAGATTCTAAATTTGAAAATATGTATTCGATCAATCACTACTGAAAAATATTTTTTTTTCTAAAAAAGAATTTAATACAAAGAGTTCATAAAAATATTAAGGAATTACGGAGAAAGGTCTTGTGAGAATAAAATTAATCATTCGGTTTGAAAAGCGCCTCCGGAAAACCGAAATCAAAAATTCATTCCAGGAACAAGGATTATGGAAAATATAAATCTATTTTTACAAAAGAAATTGCGAACGTCACATTATTTTAATATCACGTGTTATACATATTATGTGATATAGATTATCAGTTATACTATGGGATAAAATCATCTTTATGTGATATGGGCACAATGGCCATAAGTAGTATTCAAAATTGTTACCTATGTAAACATTTGTGCCACTCAGGAATTGTCTTTATAATATATCAATTTTAATTACAGACCACCAATGAATTGGACAGTTTGTATTATGTACATATAAATTTCTCGGCACTAGTAGTTTAATTATTTAACTATCAAATCAAAGATTGGCTATTAGAAATACTTTAGCACAAATATATCAATTCTTTCCTTTTTATTGAAACTAGCTCTATTAGCATTGGGAATTAGAATATAATTTCTATCTGCAGTACGGCACTTCAAATTATCGTACTATTCAATCAAATCGAAAACATGGAATAGTAGTAAGATAGTCTTTAACTTACGACGCAAAAAACAGTGCCTAAATTATAAAAAATATGTAATTATAATCTACATGACGTACCTACATAGAATGAAAAATCTAGCATGAAACTATACACCATTATCAATATAATAAACCTGTTTACATTAAATGGATTTAAATTTTGCATGTGTTTATTGGATGTTAAACATTATTTAATAGATGCGTAGGCACTGCTAACATAAATATTTCAAGACTAAAAGGTCGATTAAAATGTATTGGAAAGCCGATAGAAATGGAAAATAACTCCTTTTGGTAAAGAAGTAGAAGCGTACAAAAGAAAGATGCTAATTTTTCGAAATTATATACAAATAGTAAAATTCAAAGGATTTCAATTATAAAGTAACTCTTAGACTATTTATTATTTCTTCTCATCAAAATTTGCCTTTGCGGTGTATTTTCCAGCTTTTGAATTGCTGCAAATACCCAAGCCAGTTCAGGATGCGGGGGAAAGCAAAGGAAATCTATCTATATTTCTTTCTCATGAATATGGAGGAAACGCTGAAAATGCAAATCGTGAAATGACAGTGGCAGTCGGCGGGTATTCAAAGCGAAAGTTTTAAGCCGCATTTGCAGACTCCAACTTTATTTTATGACTAAGTTCTTTTAGTGACGCTTAAAGACGACAGCTTTGGTAAGTTCAGATAGTTTCCTACTTTACTCAAAACTACTTACTGTCCTTCAGATCAATCGCCTTTTTACAGAGCTTATTATTTTTATTTCAATTTACATTTGCTGTCTGATTGAACTATTTTGTACAATTCACTCTTTCGCATCTATATCGGATGTTTATAATGAGTTTTTAGTTAAAATTTTATTCAGTGTAATCAAGACACAGTAAGGGTAAATTTATGCTGATTATAATAGCCATCTAAAAAATGTGCCGATTAATTAAGGAGTATCACACTTATACTTCACCACATATCTCCAAAGTTCTAAACCGGATTGCATACGTCTAAAACATGGTCAACTCTATGAACAGTACAACTTTAATACTTGATCATCGATTTCGAACCGAGTTAAATTACATGCTTCGGCTATACTTGTGAAGTTACCACAGTCTGCCGAGACAGGGGGAGACGCAATTGGTATTTATAGCCTGGAATGCATCTCCTACCTCCGCCGGCAATAATAATATCACCACTGTCAAGTTCATTATTCATTCCCTTGTACACGGCCCGTGGAACGCTGTCACTGACTAAAAATTAATAATATCGTACACACGAAGACTATCATTTGCTTAAGGGCTTTTTGTTTCTGACTATTGTCTAATTACACGTTTAGTTTTACGAAAAAGTTAACACGGCGGTAATTTTTATTAGGTAACATATTTGGGTGATCTGATTTTTTATTACACATACCTCGTGTAGCTATATTTAATTCGGCCTAAGTAACAAGTGTAAAAAATGATTTATCACTGATCAGTGTTCAAGTCGTATGACATGTTTTGGTGATTTTACGCTTGTTTTCTTCATAATTTAAAATATTTGTATGCGTGGTTAAAATATTCAAGCCTCACTTGTAGTGTTCTAAACAGAAATTGTATTAAATGTTGTTATTGAAATAAATTCTCAACGCTTGTTGAATAAGCGAGTCATTAGTCACCCTTATCGATAGATGCTTTAGAACACCTGCTATCTATGATCATTTAAATCGGTACATAATGGAAGTCGGTGACGTTGATCATTTACGTAATTACTTGTCCTATTAATCGATTAATAAACCCTACCACATTCGCGATAAGTTCCCTGTGAGTGATAGTTTATCATAACTGTCTTATCTTTCATGCCATGTTGATTTAATCAGCACTCTATTTAGGTTATATGTCTAATTCGGTCTTATTAATAAACCATGTGTTTACACCTTCTGCGTTTTATTCAAACATGAGGAGGACATAATATAATCAGTCAACCTAATTCGTTGCTTGGAGTATATTAAGGAATATTAATATAGGAGTATATTAAATATTTATTAATCGTAATTATTGCAGACACCTACATGTATATTATCACTATCCATAAGCAAACACATAGATATAGTAAAGCATAAAAACGTTAAGATTTGTTATAAAATAATACTACAATGCATTCATTAAAGTATTATTATTACGATAAAATTATAATAAACAGTATTATAATTCGAAACATGATTACCTATCGAAACTTGCTAAAGCAGGCCAATAGCGATACAGACAAATCATTTGCTAACTGACGTTCCTAACTCAAACGATAGATATCATGAAAATCGTATAGATTTGTTAATTAGGCCAAACCTATGTTTTACAATAATTTAGGAATAGCAAAAAAAAAAAAGGTGTGTGTGCGATTCACACACGATAGAAGTGAAACTTCAATCGACAAAAGAATGAGATGAATATATATAAAATAGTATGTATATTTCTGTCTCATTCTTTGCCAGCTTCATTCTACACATTTTTGTATTTGTGTCACTTACCTGTGGTTTTTCCGTTGCATCAGGTTTGAAATCACAACGATTCTAAAGAAGTTTCACTTCAAAAATACAACAAAATAAATTGCTATTTAGCAAATTAAAAAAAAAATGCTTATCCGAATTGAACTTTAAAATATAAGATGACGTCATCTTGACACTCTGAACTGGGTTAAATCCATCTAATGGATGACACTTAACACAGACGATGGATGCAATCTAACATCTAAAGTTTCAGAACGTGAGTCTACAACGTTCGAAAACATGTATAATAACGATTTTGTTTGTAGTTGTTCACCTAATGAAATGAAATAACTATATTTTGTAATTTGGAGATGAGAAGAAATAAAAATATAATGCCCCAGGACTGGCTTGCGTACATTTAGAAATAACGATAATAAGTAAACCTATTAATTTTGATATTATTGTCGATTTTTTAAAATTAAATATATATTCCACAAATAGTACGAAAGTTCTTCGTTAAAACTAGTACGATAATTAAAAAGTAGATTTCAAAGAAAAGAATCCACCCACATTAAAACACAGCAAACACAAACACAGCTATTGTCTAGCTTGTTTATCAAGGAATGTATTCTATCTAAAAAAACCTCTGTTTTTAGAAGTATGACCTCCTTGGTCTAGTGGTTAGAACTTTGACGTGATCTAGTTAGTTTGTGACGTAGTCTATTTTTGTGGGTTTATTGCTGAGTTATCTATCTATGGGTCTTCAATCAATTGGCATGATTATTTTTGTGATTGATAGGAAATTATTGTTCTTTGGCCTCATTTAAAATCTGGAGTGGTGGCTCGCCCCAGGGACAATGGTGACACATTTTGTACAAAAAAATTATTAAGAACGCTTCTTAACAGTGCTTTAACACACTTCATAATTACTTGTTACTTTGTATCCTAAAAACAATAATAATTTTCCTGAAATTCATCATTCAAGTAAAATACTTTTCAAAGAATTATCTATTCACATATTATGTTGCTTAATTACTCACTAAATCCATGCCTCAGATCATGTTCAAGCTGATTACACTTCGAAATTAAATACACCAATTCTAAAGATTTCTTACGTAATAGTACTGTATAACAACCGAGTATAAACTATACACTAATAATAGGTTTACCAATATTTAATTTTTTTTTTTATTTGTCTCTTTAAATACGATATAACGTTTTAAAGTTTATTGATGTATGTATGCAGATAGGTAGGCTGGTAGGTAGGTAAAATAAAATTAGGCATAGTACATGTGTATATCTTGTAATTGGGTAACCAGCTAACTCACTGCTATTCCTTACGGATAACATTGTTATCGATAATTCGATAAGTATCTAATGATATAAAAATAATAATAAATCCGTTATAATTTAAAATTAAAATGATAAAGCAAGCACGCCTAGTAGTTATATGCGTGATGGTTTTACAGATAGATCTACTGAAACCTCGCGTTTTTTTTTAGTGCGTCGGGATATGGCGGGGGTTTTAGCCGATAAAAATCTGACATAACCCACGGCTGCCCCGGGCAAGAATATGCAATATTCTATATTCTCTATATTCTCCACTTAAAAAAATGCTACTTTCTTCAAAATCCTAACGACAATGTATCTACAATCAATGATTCGATCTACCGATTAACATTTATTAGTATGTACCCTAATAGAATGAATGGCCTACGCATGTTGCTTAAACAGTAAACACCAATTGTAAACGCCTGTACGTTAATTAACTGTAACAACTCAGAACGAGAGTTAGTGGGGTATTTAATTCATTGGTTAACAAGTCAATATACTTGGTATTTTGTATCAATAGAACGGGCGAGCGAAATCCTGTCGCTTTACATGGTTTTCTACTATGAATATAAGTTCATTAACCGGAGAAACGATGTTGGTATATAAATCCATTCAGTCCGTAGAAGTAACCAAAGCAACTGTTTTATTATGTTAAACACGATTTAACAGAGGTTAAATATAAATGTCCAAAATTCTAATACCTTTTACTATGCCCTCTTTCATGTATAATGTTAGAGATAAACTAAAGTCGTTGATACGTCTTACAATTCATTTCAAAGCAGCTTAGTAAAATAAAATAACAGTTATTTATAATAATAAAAAAAAAAACTGAAACATAAAATTATAATAAGAATTATCATAAGATGTTGAAAGCGTAACTTATTCATAAGCACAGTTAAGTAAAGGAGTCTCAATGGGTTACATAATGAGTGTGATATTGCATTTAGTGTTAATATATTCGTTTTACATAAGACATTCAACAAATTGAATAAGTATTTACTTTATGAGTTAGTGCCAAGGACGGGTTGGCACTGGATAGTTGATACAAATACACAGGGAAATGTACTTAAATAATATTTATGAACGTGTAGTTTTCCTTTCTTATAGAGAAAGCATACCATTACAAAAGTGTTATAGAGATTGCAATTTCTAGCACCATAACGGATCGATTCTTTAGGGTATACTTCGTGATAATATAATAACCTATCATTTCTGTTCACATGCTACATTTCGCTGTTGCATGTTGTTCTTGCATGCTTACACGAGATTTCAATTTCTTTATCAGATATGAAATAAGTATAAGCGTACTTTGATCCATTACTTTGGCTCATGCTTTTGTAAAAACGTAAAAACTGTTACATAATTATTATCATTTAAGGAAATAGTTCTTATTGTATAATCACTGGATTGACTTCATAATGAAATATAAGCAGATTATAATTTAACTTCGTATTATCTCTATTTAATCTTAAATAAAAGAGGTTGAAAATTCGAGTTAATATGTACTTATGTATAACGTTTTTATGTAATAAATCTTAAATCATATTTATTTTCAACTCACGTAATTATACCTAACCAATGTAGGTTACGAAACCCATAAATTTATCAGTAAAACCAAACAAGAGAGTATCTTGACAGCGATCTCATCGATCATTCTACAGCTTAAAAATACCCCCCTTTATGGCCATTAAGACAACTCCAGAGGGTAATCGTTACGCTATGCCTTTTAATTACAAAGCCTAAGTGCTCATTGTAAAAAAGTTTATGTTAAAGCTGACATTGACCCGAAAAATAGGTGTTTCTAGAGTCTGCGATAGCTCCCTAGGGGCGTGGAAGTTTCTGGAATGCATAATAAGGCTTTCACTGAACCACGTTCACTTTCATAGTGACCCTTAATTCGTCAAGCTATTTCGCTGTGACGGGACGGTAATTTGAAACCAAGATAAATTGTAGCGAAAACGAAGCGCGCTTTAAATGCAATTTTTCAAATTTGCCACAAAAAGCTTATAGAGTCCACTTCAGATAAGTTTTAATTAAAACTCTGCTCTTTTTTTACTTTCGTTTTTGGTGATTCGAGTGTGTGTTCGAATGGTAAAATGCAAATTTTCTCAATTTTTTTCACGTTAAGGTTAGATCTATTTTTAATCGACTTAAAAATGGAGGTTCTGAATTCAGCTGTATTTTTTCGTTTGTTACCTCATAAATTTTTAATGGCGAAATGGATTTTAATGATTCTTTCCTTATTTGAAAGCTGGCGCTTCCCGTGTGGTCCATACACATTACATGTAATTGAATAAAATTTCGTCTAGTTGTAACAATTTGAAGGCTTATAAGTATTTTGTAAAATATTATTATTTTATAGTTCGTAATAAACTGAATCTATCTATCTAATAATCTATCTCATAATACGACAATGTTCGAGTCAGTTTGATTATACGGCATACGAATTATTGTACCTTCCTTTGAGATACTTTTGGTAGTTAAACCATAATGAGTTTGAAATAAATCAATCGGACCTAACCATTTTCGGATTAAGTACCTACCCACAGAAAATTATGGATTAGTTTCCGCCCACACTTTTTTTAGAAGCAATAAAGTTCTATCTATAATTATTAATGTTTTTATTTGATTTGAGTTTGCTTATGATCACGACGTGTAAATCGTTTTAAAACTGAGAGATTTGAATAAATGAATACGAAAGATTACATAAGTATTAAGTGGAATAAGCAGAGTAAATGGAAAAAAAGTGTACTTAAATGTGTAAAATCAATAAGGAAAAAAAACAAAATTATATTCCTAAATATAACTACCAATTAACACAAAATAAGGTAACTTATAATGGCTGCACTGTTTTTTTTCGTTTCCTGGCCATAAATACGTACTTACTAGTTTCGAAGTCGATAAGATCCAAGTGTGTGAGTTAGTATTCGGCTGGGATAAAGATTAGCATTTTAGCTACTTTCGCAGAATATTAATGGAATATCTATATCTATCTATCTATGTGCATAAGGATACACGGTTTTGTGAATTGAATTACTGTCATCATTTCCTCAACTTCTCCTCCAAATAAATTTGGGATTTGACTCAGTAATAATTTATGAATAAACATCTGTATTTAAGATTTTATGTATTGTTTACATCTTAGGTCGACTTGAACGCTATATTTCCAAATATAAAGTTTGTTATTCAGTTAGTATATTTGTAACAATTAGTTAAGCAGGTACATCGAAGTAGTAATAGTACAAGTATCTATAACATGAGGAATATTATATAAAAGACAATTTTTCGTTATATGTTTGTTTATTAGGGAGGTAAGGTATAATTAAAAATATGTATTATATTCGTGATTAAAGTGACAAAGAGCCGCTGGATTTAGGCCGTTGGTGATTGGTCGTTTAGGATATCTCTGGGGGAGGCCTATGTCCAACAGTGGACGTCATAAAAGGCTGGAACGACGATATTCGTGATTAAAACTACCTACTTAGACATTAGATGTGGTCTTGTGATATCAAGTTTATCAATATTGCAACAGTCGGTCGAATGCAAGTCAGACTCGCGACACTAAGGGTTCCATAATATAAGGTAAAGAGCAACTGAAAAAAATTGGTCACCCATCCGATTTTTGACCGTCCTTACAATCGCTTAACCTCGATTTTTATTGAGCGTAAATTGTTGTTTTTGCGGCGAAATACATCTTTCTAACTATCACGGTTCATAAGATACACAATTACACAGGTGCCGGCGCCTGGTGACAGATTTATACATATTTAGATATTATATTGTAGTTAGTAGGTATAACAATTTCGCCAAGAAAACAATCGAGAGTTATAAATCATGCGTAAATAACATTTACGGCGATATTACTGTATTTCTACATTGATTATAATCAAATTAGAATTTAATGATAAGTGGTTTTGATTTAAAATTATATGTAAATAGATAGGTATCTTCTACGTCTGATAACTTTCTCTATATCATTTTTTAATCTGTTTTAAAATTCTTAATTTAAAGTAAAAGTAGCATTTATGTCCTGCTTATAAACTAATTAAAAAAAATCATTTTTGGACAGTCATTAAAATTAAATCAAATGTCTATCGACATGCATATGTTATATTGTTGTAAACAAAACACTAATTACTTGTATATTTCTCATCTTATAAATTTTGAAGCATATTAATGGATATAGCTCATGGATCTAAATGTAACATTGTGGAATGTATTCAAACATCAATTATTATAACACTATAAGTGCACATGAAAAAAAATTAAGAAGTATATCCGAATAAGGGAATAATTATAACAAGCAAAACATACCTATTTATCCAACAAAGCGCTGACGGAATTCCTTTTACGCGTACCGAAGCAAATTCAAAAGCAAACAAACTAAAATATCACAACGTTCGCACACAAAACGGCTAACTACACTTAGTTCAGGCGATCAGTACATTAAAAACACAAAACCCGATCAGAATCACTTGTTACTTTCCCGTATGTAGTTTACAGTTATATAGGAAAGTGGATGGGGTCAAAAATTGAATCGGCTTAGTTGAGCCCACGTGAGCTTGGAATGCACCGGCGCGACAGCACAAGTACAACCGGTCTGAGCGAGTGCTGTCAAACGCAACCAGCTGGTCCCAGCGCTCGGCCCGCGACACGACGCTCTAGCGGACGATATCAGAACTAACATGAACCGTGACGCACAATGACATAACTAGGAATTTTGATTTTTATTCCTTGTAGGGTTCGCGATGAGTTTTTTTTTTGGAAATAGTTTGCGTTAAATACTATGGAACATTTAATAAAAAAAATTAGGTTTTACATTGCGCGCGCAAAAATTAAATATTAAGCCATTCCCAATATCAAATGTATTGTCTTAACAGATAGGATGTAGATTTTTTGGCAATTACTCTTATTATCACTTTAACTCAAACCATGGTTAGTGTATTGATATTTATCATTACAATATAACAGTGCATTTGTAGAGATTTTTTATGAGGAACGACAATCATGGAATTGATATAGTTAAATATTGATTCCTTCTAAAAACAACACACAAAATGTCGTGCGACTAAGTTAAATAAAATAATTTCCAGTTACACAGTTTGCCATGCTAACCAATGGGCAAGCCGTAATGGCGGCGCGGCAGGGAGGGAGGATATTGACTTGCGGCGTCCTCACTGCGCATGAACTATATACCATGTGTTTCTGTTTTTAGGCTCGTACAATAAAGAAAATTATGGCCATTCCATTGTTTATACTCTGATCGTGTCCAATTAATGTTCCGCAATCCACATGAATGTGTGTCATAGCTGCAATGCTGTACAACTGGAGCGGCCCTATTCAAAGATCCGTTCGACCTTGACCCCGCGTAAATTAACGTTTTCACGATGATGCGTAATGGCCGGAACTATAAATAAGCGTCACCCCTTTCCGTGAACTGTAACGTTTTTCCTAAAAAATTGTAAATCGATAAAGTTATTTATGTTTATTTCATAGGATTGCTTTTGTAAAGAAAAATATTTGCATCTCATTTTAAGTAATATTCGTTTGTAGATATTTAATTAAAACAATATTTTAATATTAACACAGATAACATAATACTATATATTTAGTAAAGTATTATATGATCTGTGATAGTACGTACCAATCCTGAATCGAATAAAATTTAATGAAGTCTTTAAAAATAAATTTGTTTATAGGCTGTAGCTGTACATAATTGATTTAGTGGTAGTTATTAAATATTGAAGTTTTAATACAATACTACCTACCCACGTCGTCACTTAAATACAATACTACTACACTATTTTAATTAGAACTAGATAAAAAACGGGTCCGACATTTTTTGCTTTTTCAAAACATTTCCACTTTTTCATCTTATTAAATTAAAAAATTATATCATTTTTAAAAAGTCGTAAGCGCCAAATGACGTCATTCATTCGGAGGAATACAATATAATTATAAGCCAAGCACTGTATATATTGCAAATCCCAAGTTTTTTGAACTATATTTGACTTTATTAAGTAATATTCTAGATTTAAATATTTTTTTCACATCACCTTAATGGTAGTAAAATTCACAAAAATGACATTACTGTAAATGTAAATTTTTGTAAAGTACAAGACACGTGTAACTGCACATTGGCGCAGTCTCTCTGTTGGGTGAAGCCATTAACAAAGAGAAAAAGAAGAAGACACGCGTATAGACAATAAATAGCATAATAAGTACCTAGTTAATGCATATCACAAACCTACAAAAACAACTTTTGTTTTTTGAAGGTTTGTTCTTGGAGTCTTCACAGAAGATCGGCGTGAAATAGTAGCACGCTACTGCGTTTCGTTCAGTGAATGGGGGAGCCGGAGTCCCGTCTCCTATTTCTCACCATTCCCAGCCCAGTTATTTTTTTTTTATTCCCTTTGTCAATACTTTCCTGATTGTCTCTCTTACGTATACCATCAGAGAAACCAGCTACTCAGTTGTCTGTTATGACCTTAATAAATAAAGTCTTCTCAAATTTTTCAAATTTTGGCAAACGCCAATTTTTATTTCACCGTATGTATAACGTTATCACATTATTTTTTTTTTGTTATTTATTTTCTTTTAAAATGTACGATAAAAAATATAATTGCTATTTTCTATGGTAGGTAACAAAAGTAAAATAAAGGAACAGTTTTTTTTCATGGTTTTATAGAAATTTAGCTTTTGCCCGCGGCTTCGCACGCGTTAAATTCGGAGAAGTTTAATACATATTATAATATATAAACCGTCCTCTTGAATCACTGTATCTTAAAAAAAAACTCATCAAAATCCGTTGCGTAGTTTTAAAGATTTAAGCATACATAGCGACATAGGGACAGAGAAAGCGACTTTGTTTTATACTATGCAGTGATAACATACGTGTGAATTTCGACTGATATAAGAATGCAAACATTTATTAAAATCCTTATAGATTAATAATAAATAAGATTTAAAAATAATATTTATAAATAATAATTACATCAACAGTTCTTAGTGCTACGTTATATAAGTTAATTACCCCAGCAATTAAACAAGTATATTCATAACAAAATTGCATGCTTGTGTGGTTGAACTTCATATATTATGTTCATACAACCTTCCTCATAGTACTCTCTGTTACGGCTAGATGGCACAATCGATCTTAATACGCCATCGCTTCACAGTAACAACGGACAGTACCTACCAAAAACTTGATGTGTCAAGTAAGTAAAGAAACTCTCGTGAAAAAGTATAGATGGCGCTAATTTTAATTTTTACAAATGTAGAAATGAATCTCATGTATGAACTATGATGTAAGGGTAGAATTTAGTAACACGATGAGGTGGTGATTAGGTGTGGTCTAAACCGGACTAGGGAAATTAAAATATGTTATTAAATTTTCTAAAAAATAGCAATTTCTGCCCATAGCGGCGATGCATTTTACATTTTGATGACAACAGCTAACTTGCTGTTAACATTTTTTTTATCACTCAAGTATTATCACCCGATTCAGAATACATAATTATTTTCATCGGCTAGATTTCATATAAAAAAGAATGATCAAAATCGGTTTACCCAGTAACAAGTTACAAGATAACAAACACATAAAGATAAATACAGTCGAATTGTGTAGTAAGGTTTAATTTACCGGCTCAATGTGCTGGCCGGTGTGATCGCGCCTGGATCACTTCGATTTTGTATTTCACCTCAATTTGAGTATTTTAGTTTTATTTGGCTAGTGGTTTTTTTTGCTATTATCTTGCTCTTATTATTATTCTTATTATAAATCGTGTATCGTTTCGTTTGAACCGCTGGAAGTACAACTACTAAGGTTTATTCAATTCATGTATCACGTTTGATAAGCTGAATAGAGTAAATCTACCCAATATATTATGTATTGCAAGGATTTTGTGTCAATGTATTATACAAATTATAAACACATTAAGAAGCGGTTCTTCTCCGATTCTGTTTAACGAAATTTAACTTAGGAATTTGCAGTAATCATAATTGTATTGTATTAATTATTTAATTGTATAAGATCAGTAGATTACCAGGTACCTACCATGACATAATGCATTTCATAATTCAACGGGCCATATGACAGATGAACAACTGTCTGCTATAAATCAGTGGATAATGGAGTATTACTTAACATGGCCCTTCATGGAGACTTATTATCTCTGTCGGCCTAGAAATAGATGAATGGACGTGAATTAGTTTGAATGTAATTTGTTTGTAACTTTGAGTCACGATGTTTAGATTCTATTATTAATAATTGTAGGGTATTCAGAACGCTCTAAAGTTGGCCAGCGATATTTGTATTGCCTCAAATTTTTCATATACTGGTTAATTTAGATGTTGTGGTAAAGTCGTAATGGCAATTAAAAGTTATTATGCTCTTTAATATTATAATTACATAGACCATATACCACAAAGAGATTTCTTTTTATGTAAAGAACGTTTCTTAAAAAATCATTATTATTATCAATTTTTAATGATTTTAATTATTTTTTGAAAAATTGATATCAAAACCGCTGTATAATTATAAATTTTTCGAAAACATATTTTTCAGAAGCAAGGCTTCGTTCTATCTTTGATCTTTTGTTTATTTTTTTGATAATCTATTGAATATGTACCTAAATGTTGCCTATGTGACGACACTAGTTTGTGTAATTTTAGTACTCTAAGGTTTTTTATTCCTTACTGTCTAACATAATATTTTGAACAGTTCTTTGTATGTCTATGTTGAGATTGGGTTTTTTATTTCAATATTTTTGATTAAATTTGTTTTCGTTTTTTTTTGTTTTTATTGCCATATGCAATATGAATATTTAACATATGTCGTGCAATATTAATATAAATAGTTTTATTTTCGGGTAAGGAAGTCTTTTGGATAGGATAAAGATTTCCACTGTAGATCAGTATTTTACTACTGTACTTCAATATGGTTGAATAATTTTATGAAGATAAGTGGTTAACATGTAACAAAATTAAAAACCTATCGCCAAAATGTTCAACGATATGTTTGGTATTTATTTCTTAACTTTAATACACTTTCACGCCATGTTTTCAGAGGTAGTCTAGATTAATTCTGCTACCTCTGTTTACCTCTGGTACAATTTTCAGCAGAAGGGGCAATATCATATATTAATCATAAGTGTTTCGCTTACGGAACGGGCTAAAAAATAATTCTATCGTTTATTATTTAAAAGCATTCTTTATTAATATGAAACAAAAGAGAACTTTGTTTTGATCTAATATCATGCTATTTAATCAATTTTGAAAATTGTGTTAGCCATGTTGAATGTCCCGGATAAAAGCAAAATAAACAAAAAACCAGTCACGCGAAGCGATTAGTAATCTATATTATCAATAAAATAATACGTAACTTTAAAAGTAAATGAATATATTTAGCTTCTTGAAGGTAATACTTTACTCACCAATTGGTGGCTGCTTGATTCCGCCGCTAAGTCGTTTCTCCCTCCATTTATTCTTCATTATTCTGCGTTTCAAACGATTAAGTACTATGTCCGCTTCATCTACACTTTCCGAAGACGAAGTTCGCGTAATCCTCATTGTACAATTCACTGAATGTCGTCTTTCCTTTGTAAGTACGCTAGTAATTTGCTGCTTTGCCGCGATCTCAGATATACCACGTCGATACAGTTTTAAACGTTTTTTCAGTTCACAGTCTGCCGCTACATCCGATGGAATATTAATATATTCATTATCTGTGGTATTATCAGATTTAAAGGAGCGGCACGATCTTTCGGAATTTAATTTGGGCGATTCACTACGCTTCGTGGCTTCATGTAAATTTTGCGGGGAATCATTTGTTTGCCGACGGTTTAAAGTAAACCAATCTAGATTAGAGCCCCTACGCGCGGTTACGCTTTTCAGATAAGTATTGAGGAACGATACTTTATTTTGTGGTGGTTTGTATATAATCCCAGATTGTGACCGCGGCACTGTGTCCACATACCCTTTTATCCGTTCTTTAGTTATATTTTCGGTAAATGATTGTGAACCTTGTAGCCCAGGGATTAATGATGATTCTTCACCTAGATCAGGAAATTTATTATTAATTTCTGAGGGCGGTTGCACAGCAGAACTAATTTTGTGTTCTAATTCTTTCACTGACTTGCAATTTGCGTAAGGTTGCTGATTAAAATCATCGCACGTTTCGTTGTCAGAACTTTTGTAACTACTTACATCACCTTCTGAAAGGAACGGCGTTGTATCTAGGTTTGAATCTAAACTATCTACACTACGATTTACAGTGAGTTTATTTGGAATGTTTGGAACTATATTATCACTTATAGCAACATTTGTATTTTTCTCTTCCTTTTCGTTATTTATAGAGCCAGAATCTTTAAATATTCGCGTATAAATTCTATCTCCTGAAATTGTATTATGTTTACGGATGGGACATGTATAAACAAAATGCTTGTAATTTCTTTCGCGTAATGAATGAGTACTCTTGAGAGTTGATGCATCATAATCTGAGCTCTTAATGGATATGTTCTCATCGTTTGTTTCCACAAGTAAATTTCCATCGCTGTCGAAGAGCTGAATAGTCGGAAACTTGATCCCAGGGGATAGATTTCTCGTGCGCAATTCCCATTTTCTTTGGGTTGGCTTTCTTAATTGAATCCGTATTACATTGTCGTCTATTATAGGGCTATCACTATCACTCGAGTCCTCTTTTTTCGACATTTCGCAATTTTTTTCCGTAGGGCACTCCTCATCTGCGGTAACAAACCAGTGAAAATATGAAACATGCCAATATTATTATTATACAATCTTAATTTGTTTGTTTACAGTCAGCTGTAATAATTTTTGGCATTGCGCCAAAGACACGTTTCTGTGGCATTCACTTTAAAATAGCATGAATGTCAGGTTTGTTTTTCAACACACACGGCATACATTTGTTAATTTGCACATAAACCATAACTTGTGTTGGAGCACTGATCACTGGGCATAAACTGCAATGATTTTAGAATTCGCGAACTAGGTGATGTGGAAAACGATTGCATAATAAATGTATCGCACAGTTGCGGCGTTTCATGTGTTTTCGGTGTTGGTTTACGCGATCGCGGAGTGCGGTCGATGAACAATTGGATAAATGAGGATATCGTGTACGCGGTAGTCGATCGATTTTATTTCTTGCCGTTTTATTTGACGAGCGAGTCGCGAGAGCGTAGGTTTTTGGTCGTCCGCGGCTCCGAACACTTCTGTACTGAGAACGATCAACTAAATAGACCCGTGGCACTATTAATAGTGAAACGCGTCGACAATCTGGCTAGCTCCCCTTGAACCTAGCACGCGTAACAAACATAATCTCGGTCTACGCAACTGTTTACACTGACACAGATTTTCGTGTGAACAAGGCATGACCATATGGACTCTTGACCGTTGGACATTGCTTTTAAAACTTCACAAAATTGATTGCATGATTATGCAATATGTAGTTTTATAGTGTTTTAAGCAGTTGCGTTTAAATTATATAAAACAAAAAAGGAAAATTCACAATATAATAATCAAAAAAGTAAATTTTTTAGGTACCTACATATGAATTCTGGTTATATGTGTTTGAATTGTATTTTTCTCAAATAAAATATTATAAAAGCTGATATACAAGATTGTATAAAGTAACATCTAATTTTATTATAAATTACTTAGCAAAAGTCACAGTAGAAAGGACAAATACAGTTTCAATGTAAAAGATCTCGTAATACAAAGGAGTAATGTTGAATGTTACATAGCTTAGATAGTAATAATATTGCATCGGATAAAGATTTTAGAGGAACTAAGCCATGCGATGAGGTTGCAGTATTGCAAATGGTCTCGATGTCGTCATAGGTCCGTAAATAGGACCTATTAATCTAGCCAGCTAAATGTACAATATTTGTCATTTAACATTTTTGTTCCTCCGATCCAACGCATATTATTTTCTTGAAACGATTTGATAAATTATTTTCAGATTATGTTACCTAAATAGTTTCCAGAAGTGGGCATTACATCACAAGAAATATACATAATTATAAAAGTCTCTCACAGATATTTGGCTCTCTAGAACTAAATATGTTATTTGAGAATAAGCTTTTTTTAATAGCATTTGGTATTGGTACGTCATTTAAGCGACAATTTTTTTTTTAAATTACCTTAAAACATATGTCATAAACTAATTTAAAAACTTAAAGAAAACAATTTTTTTTATGACCGACACTATATAAATTAATTGAACCAGTCTTTCCAATATCAATTAAATTACAAATATAATATTAATCCCTAACACAGATTACTATATTGTTCATATTCTTCATATAATATGAAGCAGAATAGAATATAAAGCTGAAAATTATATTTAGAACAGAAAACAAATTTTAGTTCTATCTTTAATCATGAAGCAGTCCTATCTTAATACAAATAGTAAATATTAACACCTATTCTATCTTTGTACTCTGTTTATAAAATACTATTAATTATATTATAATAAACTACCACATAGTTGCAATTAAATGCTTGCCAATATTACAAACTGTTGTCATCACACTTTAGTTTGACTGAATTTGTTTTGTCAACAACTAAATAGGTACGTACTTATTTAATTGATATAAACAACAATGGTATTGAAGGGCACGCTTAATTTATAGGCAATACATTTTTAATTGCCTACGGTGGTTATGTTTATGTAACCATTAGCCGAACAAAGGGCAAATGTTCTTCCGCCAGTACTTTCTTAGTTATAGGGACATACTTAAGAGTATAATGATAGTTTAGACCTTTTCCCAGATCTCCACATGTGCAAAACAACATTTATAAAATCTGTGTGTTTAAACCCAACGGAAACTACATGGGGGAAACTGCGGAGGAAGACTAGTATATTATACATATTATATGTATTTAATATTTCTTGTTATGAACACGTGAAATTGAATGATGCTTTAAAATTTCATATGACTAGTTAAAACTACAAAGATTATACGAAATTGCTCAAGTTAAATATTTTAGAGACTTAAACTTCTGGCGCCTGTGCCTGGTAGTATAAAAGGCAGAGTTGCGTCGTTTTGCAATTTATAAATTGCTGCAACTTTGAGGTAATAGAAGTTAGTTTATTATTTAGAATTAATTGTCATGCCTACAAACTATCACACTTCCTACTAATATTATAAATGCGAAAGTTTGTAAGGATGTGTGCGTGTTTGTTACTCTTTCACGCAAAAAATACTGAACCAATTGCAATGAAATTTGGTACATAGACGGCTGGATAACTGGAATAACATATAGGCAACTTTTTATCCCGATATTCCTACGGAATATGGTGTTACGCGGGTGAAAACGCGGGGCGCAGCTAGTGTTTTAATATTATTTGCTGGACAATCTCCCTTCACAGCTGTGAATTTTGTAAATTCCGACGGAAGCCTTGGGTGTGAAGACCATTGAAACACTAAGACTGCGCTGTAATAAGTTGATTGCTGGCTTTGATTATTATGTTTATCTTAATATTTTCTTATTCATTATTTACGTAAGAAAATATAAAAACTATGTCCTAGCGGTCAAAACATAACTATATAATTGGAAGACGTGAGTGCCCTTGAATGGAAGGTCAGTTTAGCTATTTTTGTTTGAAAATTTTCAGTGTGGCAGTTTGCAATTCTTTCCGCATTCTGATAAAAGATTGTCGTCATCACATTGTTATATAAGACTGACACGCCACACTTATGTGTCGAAATATTCATAGCATCTCAACTCTGTTCATGTTATGTATTTATTATATTTCCTAACAATATCTTTCAGCGAAAGTTTTCGACACAAAACGAAAGTTTCATATGAAGTTGAGCCTTCGAAGTTGAATCAGTCATTCAATATTTTCTCTAATATATACGTGTGTTCCCTCCCTCTGATATGGCCGTTAATTATGGAAAATATACTACCGCATATTCACATGGAAAGTTAAATTACTGCAAATATTACACAAACTATGCGAGAAGATTCAAGAATTTGGGAAACATAAACACAAACTTTAAGGACCCACCACATAATGTCCTTAAATTAGGTACAGATTTCTTCAAACACAAATAAACAGTACAGGTGTTCATCATTATTACAAACAACAACCTCAATTTCTAGACAGTAGACAGGCATTGCACTGAAACCTTACAAACGCTATTGCATTAATTACGGGTTTACCTCACATTTTCCAGTCTGTTACTCATTGTTGAAATAGTATAAAAGTATGCAGTTTTACCAATCATAAATTAGATACTTTTAAATCTCCGACAGATAATATTGACCGAGTTTTTAACACTAGTTTCTAAAGTGCTGAATACCCTAGGGTTGTCGTTTAGCTAGACAAGACTTTCAATTTGAGAAATCGTGCACATCGGCGTCTCTTTGGAAAACAAACAACTAGATATAATCTTACATCAAACCAATAATGACATTTTTCTTTATTGACGCTAAAAAAGGGAATTTCTCTAACATAATCTCTTTACTCATTTAAAATGAAACGTACCTACAGTTTATTGCGACAACCAAATGAAATTCCCGAAACAATTTCTTTCACGTTTACGTTGACGTTATTTTTTTAATTTCGCACCTGTGACGAGAGCTCAGCAAACGAGAGGCACATTTTACGGCCTCCATCCATCAGCTTGCCCTGTTTATGAATGAATAAAACGCTTAAATTCTGTGAAAATTCCACCACTTTAGCGGGACTGATAAATTGTCAATTCTATTTGCATAACTGCCCGCTGAGGCTTGTTTGAGGTGATGTTAATGGTGATTTTCACGATAAAGAGCATGAAATACATATTGTTATATATTAAGAACAAAATAAGGTTAGAATTGGAGAAGTCTGTAATTATTGAATAAGTTATTTATAAAGGATAAGAGATTATTATTATTACCAAAGCTGTACTGTATAGCTAAAAGCTTCCATTTATTAAATAAAACAATTTAATTCTCCAATTCCCATCTGAACCGTTATTTTAAGGCATCACCCGTACTGTATATTAATAATTTATAAGTAACAAATTTATGATTATGGTTTGAATAGATGATATTAAGATAACTTAATAAAGATTTATTATTATTGTCTGTCCGTGGATACAACGTTAAGTGCTCCTTTAGGACTAAAATATGGATTAATTAAAACATTTCATTTTATAGTTTCTACTATTATTTTTGTTTTATAAATGTCTGTTAATATTTTCTGTTTATATTCTTTTTGCTACTTGGAGCATTTTTTTTTTAAGACAAAAAATGGCAAATTCTTACTTTATTGTATTTGGTTTTAGGTAATAATTAAATAATCTAGAGCCCGAAACATCAATCAATAGTTGGCGTTCGAGATGAGACGAGTGTGCCAACATTAATTAATTATTTTTTTACATAAACAATTTCAAATCAACTGCACATTATTTACTTCACCTCTTCTCCAATTAACAAAAACAAAAACTATGAGAGAGACCCAGAATGTTCATGAACCAATAAGTTCGACGACATGCAAGATCTGCCAAACCGCACTTGGCTTGTGTGATGACCTAAACCCTCAAATGAGACATGCATTGCGAAGAAATTTGCGCCTCCATGGCTGCAAATTCCTCCATACATCTATAACACATCCATAGATGTGTCCTCCTTAATACATCCATGGAAGTGTCTTGATATTTATTATAACTGCTTACGGATTGGGCAAAAATCAAATTATATTTTATACACTTTCCTTCAAAAATAACTATAACTCTTTAAAATGCAAAGTCAAGTCCATCGCTTATAAAATTGTCAGATACAGGCTAGATAAAATATTATCTTTAAACGTAGTGGCACTTGGTTTCAGCATCGTTGGCCACTTTCCAAGCGCGTGCCTTTGTCTTTATTGGTATTTGTTTTTAAACGATATGCCCTTAATTAAGAACACCTGCTTCGGGTTATATTATCCTAGTACCTGTTTATTTATACAATTCGTTATCATTATAAGTATGGATGGAATAAGAATCATAATTTTTACGAAATAATACCTCTCATTACTGATGAACAGTATTTCAAAATGTATTAATTATTATTTATAACTTACGACAATTTCAAACCAATGGCATAGTTTTAGTATATACGATATATTTTCTGAACTATTATGTAGCACTTTACAGACCCTAAAACTAAACGATATTCCTAAGTAACGTATTATCATTTCCCATCACAAACATTATCAAATATAGACAAGAATACTCAATGTTATTTTCACACCTTTTTCACAATGCAAAGGGAAACGTATCCGTGGAATTGAATAACAAGCGACCGCTGGAGGAATTCATTTGGCGTTCTACGTGGTAATGGAAGCTGTTCCCTTCAATGGAAATCTATTTTCGTGCTACATTCAAGACGGTTATAACGTAATTTTATTTAAGAGTGTTATTTATATGCTGTGCCTGTGTACAATGGACTGTTTTAGATGTAGTTAACAAAGTACTACAATGTTAAGAAAATTGCGAGGGAAATGGTCAAAACGATTTACACGATTATTGACACGCTTCTTTTAAGGTTCAATGTATTTATGCATGTTACGCCTTTAGACTCGATTTCGACCCAGTTTAAACAGAGATATTCAAGTTTTAATTTAGTTATCACGGATCGGTGAAAATACAATAATTTAATGAATTTATTCTAGAAATTATTTAATCGCCAGGATTAAATAATTTCCTAATGTATATTCTGCATAAAGGCAAGTCAGTCAATTAAGTTGATTTTTATAGTATTTTCTTGTGTTTGATTTTTATTACAAATGTGTGATTTTTACTCTAGTTTATTAATAAATAAATTGTCTAATAAGACATGGATAAAATTTTCATCATTTTAGTTTGGGACTCAGCACGAATCGATTAGCACGCATCGAAGACAGTAACAATGGTAGTAGACAGTAACATCCATTCCTTCACCGAAGATCGACGTGATATAGTAGCATGCGAATGCTACTGTGTTTTGTAAGATGAGTGGTGGTTTCGAGGCCTCGTTTCTTGTTCCCCACCCTTTCTAGTCCATTCTTATATTTCTGTTGCAAATTCTTACTTAGGTAACCTCTTCAAATGTTCAGGGCTGGTGGTGATCGTAAACATCAGACGAGCCATCAGCTCGGTCTTACATAAAAAGAAAATCGTTGCCAAATTAATTCAATTTGATGCACATTCAGAACAGAAGCATATTGTTTGCTTGTTGTATCACATTGTGGCTGTGAAATATCACATTAATATTATAAATGTGAAAGTTTATTTGTTTGGGTTTTTGTCCGTCAACCACGATGAAACTACTGGACGGATTTTGCTGAAATATGGTATACAGACAGGGTATGAGCTGACTTGGGTGGTAGGATACTTTTTATTCCGAATGAATGCTCCCTTGGGATACAACATCACAAATCTTGATATCCGGGTCGAGCTGGGACGAGCGTCTAGTCAAATAAAACCTACAACAAACGATTTAGCCTTCCTTTAATTAAAACAATAACTACAATACAAGGACGTTGTTTCATATAATAAACGAGCTGCCTGCCCCAGCTCTCCAAAGTAGTCGTTGTTTTTTTTTTAATTTATGACTTATAATCCTATACAAGCGGATTTAAATAAATTAAAAATCATTAAAATTCGTTCCGACAGTAATAATCATTAACGGTCATTCCTGAGTTATAATTATTGAGTTAGTTGAATACTAGTGGTGTAGCGAACACTTTATTAATAATTATACAAACAATATAATAAAAAATAGTTTCATACTATTTCTGTCATATTATTTTTCTTGCTACATTGACTACATACAAAAAGAGTATTATGAAGTTTAACCTTGTATTCAACCCATCGGTCCCGTATTATAAATTTTATATGACAGTCGGATGTAACTCATTTCGATACCTTACCCACGGGATATTTGAAATTTTCTGGTTAGATGTTATAAACATTTTTATATTTATTACCTTTCATTACAGGTTGGTGTCTAATAATGTGTTTTTATTATTATTCTTCACTTCTCATACATTGATAATGATTTAATATGAATGTTTTAAAGATTATTGCCTGGAATATTGATTAGGTACTTCTGCATATTTACAGAATGCTAAACGAAGTACTGGATTAATCTAATTATAAACTAATTATTATTATAATGTTACAATATCTTCTTTACCACTTATAAATTTGGCTCAAATTATTCTAAGTTTAACTTTGCAACACTACAAAGTATAAAACAAAGTCGCTTTCTCTGTCTCTATGTTCCTATATATGATTAATCTTTAAAACTACGAAACGACTTTTGATGTGTTTTTTTTATAGAAAAAGTGTTTCAAGAGGATGGTTTATATGTATAATTAAACATCTAACGACTTAAGCCGCGGGCAAAACCTAGTATAGATATATAGAGAAAGCGTTTGTGTATATAGAAAGAAGCGCATTGGGTACCTTATAAATATCCAAGAAACGAATCAATTTAGGCATGGAATTTTACTTATAATGACACGTAACATTCTTTATCACTATGATAACAGACCTGCAAAATAGCGTATTCAAGTAGATGCCATTTTACGAATAGTCGCTGGTCGACCCAGATAGCTGAGTGAAATGTTTGGGCATCGTTGCCATAGTGAGTCTTCATCGACCGAGCTTCTATGTTGCCTACGATGCAGAATGTATTAACACTTATAATAACTACTAACTTATCCTGGGTTTGTACGGGCCGACATGAGATAAAAATGTCCTTGTTCCTCAGTAAAGAGGTAGATTTCCAATTATAAAATATTTTTAAATTATGTCCAGTGATGTTTGATTAACCTATTACGAGGTAATTATATTTTACAAGGGAAAATCAAATCGCCCTCTGTTAAGTTATAGTTTGGTATAGGTTAGTTATAAACTCCCCTAACATAGTTATAGTTGGATCTGTTCAAACTTCATGTAGATAATATTAATATAAAAAAAGGTATTAATTTAGGAAACTTCACATGTACAAAGTATCTAAAAATTATATAGGCGCACTATCGCTAGGCACCATATCAGATGGTCTTACTAGAGTATGTTTTTTAACTTTTAACAAAATTTGGGAGCTTTTTTACGATAATTTAGAATATTATGAAAAACCAATCACAACCTTTGTGTTTTATAGCTGTTCATAAATATTGTCTTTTTAACTATAACTAGTTATTGTTAAATTTTAGGTAAAAAAGCATCCTTTCATTCAATAAAGCGAAGCCTTTCTTAATTTATTAAAACAGTAAATCTCGGCGCCTCTGCGTAACAGTCTTGCCGACCTTTTCAAACTAATTGATTAATTGCTTCTAAAACCAATTAAACAGTCGATGGATTTACGTTAAGTATGAACAAGCTTTTATCTGCACCTTCCCTTTTTTAGATCTAATTAATTTACTTAAAATGCTTAAATGCTTTCTCCTATACGTTTTCAAGCAACCTTCATTTTATAAAAGATTTGCCGGGTTGACACAGGAAAAAAATAAAAATACAATATAATATAGGTATCTATTATTAATCTTCGCTTAGGAATTAAAAAGAATTAGAGTTTTCGTTGCTAACATTCAAAAACGATTGTACCGGTTTTACATATTTTGGTAAAATGATCTTTGAAACCATTCCAGCACTTTCAAGTTTATTCGTAATAAATGTTATAAAACCAAACGTATTAATTATTCCTCTATACCATATTACAATGGCTATGTTTCTTCTGTATAATATCAGTATAGACGAGTGATAAATATGCGTATTTGTTTCAAAAAAGCCATACAAACAATACCATTTTACGTTCCGCCACGAAAATATATAGCCGTGTATAGCATAATAATTCAATTTTGCGCGTCGGACTTAAACGTGTGCTATTGACGTCGCTGCTTTTTGTCTATCTCACACGTCACGCAGTTTGTGATTGAATTTTACGAGGGAAAAATTCATTCATTTTCCCTCCCTGGAGCAAAGTTGAATGGGAACGGTTGACTTCAGCAGTCTATATACGTTATATGAAGGGCAATAAAACAGATGGAGAACGTAGTTAGCTTGCCTTTATATCATAGTATCTTTTCGCCCGGGGCTTCGCTGTAGTCGAAGGCAAATCCGCATAGTTTTCGTTCTCATGGATTATTATCAGGACTAAACCCATCCCATGTTAATTCTTAGAGCTCAAGATGTATACTAATCGCAGGATACTTCTGGTGCTGATATAAAATTTATACGTGAAAGGTATTAGAAGAATTTGTAACAATTTTAATATGTAAACGAAGACGGTTTACATCTGAAGAATTACCAATGAGGAGTATATTCTCACATAAAATAAGCCAACAAATAATGCATGTAAAGATTTATGTACGCTGAATATTGATTAGCCTAAAACCCATAACCGAAGCGCTCGTGTGGAATCCGTAATTGAATAGAGGCATGCTGTCGGTATAGCAAGTCATATATCATTTAGCCAACAAAGAAATTGCAGGCTCGGATATAATTAGTGGAACACAAATCTTATTGTTTTCATTCTAATTAAGTTAAACTTTTATTATGACTTATAATTTTAATCTTTATATGCACTAACTGCGGGCATTTAAATGCACTGAAATTGAAGTAAGTATCAATTATAATTAATCAACTTAAGGCAATTTAGAAAGTAGCTATTTAAAATTCAGTGAGACGTTAGAAGAAATGTTAAAACGCAAACATTATTTGCATTAATAAGAATAGGGTTAAGATGCATTATTATACAGTTTTATTAAATAAAAATTACTTAGCGACAGCTAGTTAGTTTAAATGGTCATCTACAAGCCATATTCGTCAAAAAGAGAAATACGAAATTGTCTTTCTATCTCGTTTATGGAGCTTATAAATATGAAGAATGAAAATAGATAAAGTTTTATACATTTCAGACCTCTTTAAAATATTTTAATCTGTGTTATATATGTACAAATACATGTAAAATAGAATGTATTGGAGTATGAAATATTTAACTGTGATGATAATGCATTCAGAATGTCCTCATATGTCATGTGTTACAATGCACATGATTAGTCCTTTGATTCGAATCTGTAAATGATGGGACGGTACCAATAATAAAATGTTTCGTTTATTACTACGCTATGTTTCGTTAGTGCTGTCGTGACGTCACACAAAATTGATTTATTTGAAACTAGTTTTCCACCTGCGGCTTCGCCCGCGTAGTCAAAAGAAATTCCCATAGGATCGAGATGTTTCACCGCGGTAAAAAAGATATATTATATTACTCTCTGGACTCCTAACTATCTTCAGACACAAACATCATATCATAAAATTCATTGCGACGTGAAAGAAGAACAAACAAAGAAACAAACGCATTTTCACATTCATTTTAGTTAGGATAAGGATAAAATAGCGAGTAAACATTTTTTTAATTTTTTAGCTAGTTCGCACAAATTTGAAATGCAGCATTTCAAATTTTCGTTCTTAAAGTAAACCAATTTGTTCTTTCCTCCAGGACATTTATTTTGAACGGCCGCAATATTCAGAATTATTTTCTTGAATTGTGAATGTCGAACACTTATTCAAAAGATTTGTAAATAGAAGACTTCTGCTGGTGTCCATACAAATGTAAAAAAAGTCAAAGCTTTTAACTCACATAATGCAAAACTATAAAGCATATTAAATGTATAAAATAAATGTTCAAATTCAGATTAATATTTATGGATATCTACGTGTATTACTGCGAGTAAAAATTGTAATGATATAAATTTTATTATAGATATTTGCATGTGACAATTAACATTTGATTAGCGAAGTAGGCATTTAATATACAAAACTGAAATATGTATTTCATAACTATTTATTTATATTAAACATTCTCAAATCTTTCATAGCAAGGTTGTATAGAAGTTACACATATCACCTCGAACAATTTGATTTTTTCCGTGACTCTTTTTGTTGTTTGAAAAATGAAAGGGATGGAAAGTGCCGCGGTTAATACGCAACATGCCGTTATGGGTTTATAGTCGCCCACTCGATTTCCCATTTCCAAATGAATATTGGCTGTTTCGGTCAACACATCAGTGAGCACAAAATGAATAAGGTTTCCCTTGAATTTTGACCTTTGCTGGCAACACGTTCGTAATTTAATAGTTCGTTTTTATCCACATTACGATTGTTTCAATAGCATTTGTAGGGTTGTAATTGTGGTAAATAGAAAAACGTTTTTAAACGATAGTCACCTTTTAGATTTAAAAATTTGAGTACATTTATAAACGTCTCTGAAGCTAAAACAAATGCATTGTATTTTATATCCATCGTTTGAATTACATATTGTTAAAATTGACTACTGTAATTATATTAGAAAGCTTAGCTGAGTAATTTCCAAGGTATAATTAAGTGAACAATCTTGGAAGTTAATTTTTATTCAATTAGTTTATAGCCGATGACGCCTTCGACCTTTCACCAATTGGTTTATCTTTGAACCTGAAAGATACGTTTTCTATCGGTCTTTATATAGCTACTTTATTATGTTAAATAATCACGAAGCAACACTTAAAAAATCTTTTACTAATAGTAAGATTAAAACCGGGTGTAGCCGGAAAGAGCGGCTAGTGAGTATATGTAATCAAAATCACGTGCTATAATGTGCTTTTATAGACACGTTTAGATCTAGTTGGGCGGACTAAGTGCATTAATGAAGGTTGAAGGAAGGGTCGGGAATGGGCTTCGTAATTGTTATAGGCTTAGGGAATCACGCTCAAGTGTGGAGTTCATGACCCTAGATTAGAAGACTGAACACCGAGGTAAGGGAATCGACACTAACTGCTTTTATGAATTCGAATCTTTCCCTTCCTGAGTACCTAACTGCCAGAGTAACCTTGTCAGTATTTTTCGTTCAATGGACAAAGTATTTTTGCAGAGAATCTTTTTAACGATGATTATATAAGTTTCGGTGTACTTTGATAATGTAATATTATAACACGATAGTGTTCTATCTTTATTTGTTCCAATTTTTGTTTTCTGCGTTAGTAAATATTGTTTATGGGTCTATGCTATTAAATATTAATTAATAGAGAAGAGAAGTTGGTACTCGGTAAATGTTATTTTTATATTTGATAAAAAAACAAACAAACATTCACATAAATACTGCCTTCATCGGTTTCACGAAAACCAAATGTAGACTCTAATGTAAACTAAATTTCAATTACATTTGATCAGATGCTCTTGTGTGAAAGATTAACAGACATCGATCAGTAAATATTTAAGCCTGTATATCATTGGTATTTAAAATAAACAACACTTTGTTTGATAATTATACGATAATACACACCGATTGTGATAAGCATATGGAGCTACCGCAGACGAGAATTGAGTTTCATTGAGTTCTATAAATTTTGTTCTCGAAACTTTCCCGTCCTAACACAAATGACAAAGGACTCGCGTTCTGGTTTCAATAAATCAAGGTACGAAAATGTATAAATCATATTACCAAGTCCAGGTTGTGTGGTGTGGAATAGTATGAATTGTTCAAAACGTTACCTTCAGTTATAAATGAACCTTCGTATGTTCCTGTTTCTGCGACAATAGTGTTAAAATATTCCTTATTTATTAGCCTTTGTTTGAACTTTGAATGCATGGGCGTTTGCTCCGAGACAATACATACCATCAGGTGGTGTTTGATAAATTACTTATTTATCCGCATAAAATGTATTGCAATAGTACATTTAACGGATAATAGTTTCACGTGACCTGAGTCACATAGTTATAATTATTTTGCTTCTCCATAGTAAGACTCTAAATTCCCCGACTCTTTGCTTGCTGCGAGCAAAATTTTGTGAAAGAGCCTTATCCTATTTGCTTGTTAAAATTATCTTGACTTATTCGTACCAAAATCGTAAAAAGCTTAGTTGAATATGTTCAAAAACAGGGCTTCGATAGGCTGCTATAATATTAACGGATTTAGCGATAACTTTTAAATATTTTATTTTATTTTTATTTGCTCCTTTATCTTTAAGCTCATAATATAGCAGTCTCATACAAAGGAATGAGTTATTGATTCCACGCTGTTGACACTGGGAAATGTTTGTGGAAGTTTTCTTGCATTGTCAACTGCAAATGACGACTCTTTGCGGAATATAAAAGTTTTATGCATTCTGGCGACGTGACAAAACAATATGTAAAAGGTTTTCCGTTATTCGCTTATTCTTAACTTATCTCTTTATTTGCTGAAAAACAAAAACGTATTATCCTATCTACGAACTCTATAATATTGTAAACAATCGCTGTGTGATAATGAATGAACTCTTCATATTTCTTAGATAGCCATTGAGCTATTAATAATTCAAACAAAAAATTGTAAATGTGCGCATAATGTGTTTCATGCAAATTAAAAATTTAAATATTAGTAATTTATTTGCTCATTCTTGAATTTCAATCGCAATCTGTAATTTTTGTAAAGATATATTACGGTATATGTAAAATACGGTATAAGTTTACAAAAATGACAGTTGACAATTGATCGAACAATTCAATCACGATTTGACAATAACATTTTGTATACATTTTATTACCGAGACATCCCCGTACTAACAGTTTGATGAAGTAACTAAACACGTAAGTTATTGAATTAAAAGCGAGTTTCCTTTGCGGGTACGACAATAATTTGGTTAGCTCTACCTTAATACGTCGGCGGCGTCCGTTGATGGTTTTCCGATTCTATTAACCACAAGCGGCTGAGGCTTGATTAAGCAGAATGGTAAGGAAAACGACCTATTTGTGCCCATTTTTCGCACGACATTTTCTGACACTGACTACGTCACTATCAGAGAAGCTTTAAATTTAACATGGCTCTTCCATTACCTACCTGAAAGTACGTTAAAGGTCTAAGCTTTGTTCTTGGTTAGGTTTGACACTCTAGAATACTGTTTATGTTTCGAAGTACGAATGGATTTTATAATGAACTCTTAAAGTGAATGTTTTAAGAGTAACTGATATTTAGTTTTTATTCTTATTAACCAAACTGTCAAACTGAGCGTATTTTGGCGCCCAAAAATGGTAGATAGTAAATTATATGTACCAAAGATCCTTTTGGTATGTGATCATAAGATGCACTTGAGAATATTATTTATTATTTCATTTGCATGCTGAATTGCAACAAGCGGTCTCAGTGTGGAATTAAATATCGGATCAAAAACGTCTCGTTATGTTAAATCTGTCATCAACATTAGAAACCACGTAAGACGTTATAACTACACATTTAGCTGAATTATTCACGAAGCCCCTACAATATCGACAGTAAACACTGGACTGCAACTGATTACACATTTGCTCTTTCTATATTCAATGATAAAGTGTTTTGTTTACAAATGATACGTGTAATTCAAGTCTGATCCACTTCACACCCTCGTCAATTCGGGGCTGTCAGGGTAAAGTGCGTACTCCCATGTCTAAATATCTGTTCGCCTTGCGTCAGTTTGGATAAGGTTTTTGCGTTAATTACTAAGTTCTCGATCCTTGAGTGTAATCATTAATGAGGTTTGGTCAAACAAGAATCGGACTCGATATGAATGTAATGAAAGGCATTTACGGAATATTTTCGAGTGGATGTCCCAAACGTAATTCTTGGGTACCTATTATCGTATTGTGTCCATTGAAAAGACCCATGTCTATAAGAATAGACTTGTCTATGATTGAATAGACATGGGTGCTTTCACATTTATATATTTCAGAGTATTAACTGGATACAATTGAAAGCATTACAATATTCCGTTTATATCTGAGTATTGAATACTTCAATTTAACAGAGAAATTGCAACAGCCACCTATTTGCGTTTGGAGTGCACTCATAAGTGTGGCACGGTGCGTGAATGGCTGTGTACAAAGCTCTCCAGGGTTCGATTTCTGCACTCCACTAAATTCAAAACTGCATTTATGAGGGATATATTTTTGCTTCTGCATTTTTTGTAAGTATCGAATCGTTGATTTAGAAGATACTTCCTAATTGGTCTTGAACCCAAAAAAATGAATAGACATAGTTTAGTTGATGTTAGTTTTGAACCTGCGTCTATGTACATTTTAATCACATTAATTTTATCGATCTGATGTTTGTTCGGCACCCGCGTGAAATATAGAAATACACATACTTTTTCAGTGTAAATAATGACGTGTCATATAAATCTAAAACAAAACGAACAAAATAGTGTCAAAAATGACTTCCCGGCAGCAAATCATTAAATACAAATACTTAGTCTGGCCATAAATACTGTTACACTTAATTATAAAAAAATATTACATTTGAATTTCGAATCTGT
>NC_052120.1:7474840-7481145 GCF_012273895.1 Zerene cesonia | reverse complement strand
ATATATCGTAGAAACAAGCATTAATTTTTTACGAACAAATGGAAATGTATGCAACTATTTTTATTCAGTTCTTTCCAAGAATCATAGACAATCACATCTTCATAGTTAAGCATCATTTCATTTGTGTATTCTTGATCTTGCATTCCTCTTATTCATAACGAGTGTAGCTTAGAACAAAGCGTTATTGCGAAGATTCCTACTTTTATAGATCGTACATTCCTTTCATATTGTCTATTGTGTAGGCTATAAACACGTACGTATAAGACATTTAATATTTTTCATATTGAAGGCTTAGACTTAAGAATAACACTAAGTAAAAAATATTGTGTTTATGTAGTCTTATCACATAAAATATGAGCTAATGTATAATTGCTGACTGATTTATGAATGCAGAACGTTTGAGGATTTTTTATTTTATTTATATCAGGATAACATTAGAATAACTTTTATTGCACCAATGGTCTTATGAAGGAAACGAGAATATGACATTAAAAAAAATAGTTAAAGAAACTTATTTTTAAAGTGTTGAAATATTTGTGTTCTTGTGCTGGACTTTACCAGCTTTAAAACACATGTATAGAATTTAATGAAATCATTCATCACTTTTGTTTGTGTTTAAATTAAGCTTCGTATCATATTTTTATGGAGTGTGGTTAGAATGACGTAGATCGAAAGAGAGACTTACCATTGAACTAAGGAAAGTTGACTTATGTAATAGCTGCCTAGCATTTCCGATGTTGGCTATATATCTGAAAGTATATATTAATTATTGTAAATATTTTTGTGGATATACGTAGCGATTTATTCAGTACCTGAAGAAGTACCTTAAATAAAGAGAAAAATAAGTCTGTTCTATTCAATAATGTTGAGTAATAATAATATCGATATTGTGTTTGATGGTTTCTGGCAACGAACACGATATATTTCAATATTTCTTGCCTGACATACAGCATGTGTGAAAGCAATAACCATTAATGCTTGCAGCCATAATAGCAGCTGCCATTTACGATAGTAGAAAATAATAAGTATTTAGTATATATTAAATAGATTACATTATTTCAAAGTACATATTTTAATAACTCAAATGATTGATATTTATGAAAATCGATTATGCATATTTAATACAATTTTGGTAGCAACATAATATCATTTATTTTAAAACTTTTGAATGTAGGCTCATTTTTAAATCTGCGACATGTTATATTGGTAAATATAAATCCTACGCGTCCTACCCCTATTTAAGTTCTAAATTTGTTGCGCCTATGTAATTAAGACTTGAATTATAACATTACATATTTGAATTTTGAAACTTTACTACATATTTAATACGCATTTTAATAACAATTAGCCAGATGTTTCAAAAACTTTATAGCTAATATAATTATGGATAGTCTGAAAATAAGTTAATTATTATTGGTACAATTAGTGTACCTAAGTAAATTCATTACGCTAAACGTTATAATAATCTCAATTGTAATAATCGTTTCGTTTTAATAAAACTAAAACGGTTTCCCATTTTATTAATAACAACCAGATTAATACATTCACAGATTGTGGACGATAATTGAATTTTCATAAATTTATTGCTTCTTAAAATAATCCCGTCCGAATACGCGGGCTATTAACAGAATTAGCAATTCCAAACAGCTCTCAAACTTTTACGTTCATAAATAAAGGTTCAGCTTAATTGAGTGCAAAAGAACAATTGTTTTGTGCCTATTAATATTAGTCGGGAGAAGGGAAGTAAACCAATATTGTGGTGGCACGAACAATGCTTGCCTGACAGAGGAACGGAGACAAATCGTTTGAGGGACATGAAAGAATGTTGATCGAGGTCCTTTAAATCGCTTTAAAAGCTCATGTACAGACATTGTTACGGAAACGGTGTTTTTTTTTATAATTTATCGTTAGTTAGTTTTATCTCTAATGTTTCTATGTCACAAAAAAAGTAGGAATATAAATGTATTCAAATTCGTTCTATGATTTTGGGGTGAAAATGTAAGTAATATGTATTCTAACAGGTTTTTTCACGTATATTCATTGTTTTACGAACTAGTCTCCCCGGCTCCGCACGGGTAGAGGCTATTTCAATAAGTTTTTCCAAAATTTGAGTCGTTTCACTATCCCAACACAAACGGAGACAACTGTAACAAACCAAAAAGCATTAAAATCAATTCAGCTCTTTTGATACGTAGCGCATCTAACATGATAAATTTTGTCAATAAATAATGAATGCATGTTGCTAACATTGAAAATTGATAATTTGATGGTAAAACTATGGAATATTGTCACCAAGCATAATAATCAGTAAATATGATCAAACAATAGCACTCAATATCCTAATGGTTCCATAGACGCATAATATACCTAGTTATTATCATTACTTCGTATAAAATGTTTACATTATTCGTAGGTGGGAATGTTTGCTTCGTATTAGCTACGATATTTATGCGTCAGCGTTCCAGACTGCGAACAAGTATATAATGCTCGTTTTTAATTTTAAAATTGTTACGCAATTATAGTTAATGACTTCCATCGTCGTGATATACGATACTTTTGCGTTTATAGAATACTAGCTGCGCCTCACGGTTTCACCTGCGTAAGTGCGTATTCCGTAGGAATATCGGGATAAAAAGTAGCCTTTATGTTAATCCAGTTGTCCAGCTAACTACGTACCAAATTTCATTGCAATCGGTTAAGTAGTTATCCTTACAAACTTTCGCATTTATAATATTAGTACGATTTTAGTGGGTGTAATGCATTTGTTATATTTTTCTATTTGTGAGTGGGAAATACGGATTGAGTCTTTACGTATTGTATTGTATTGTATAGTAATTTTATTATGATTCTATCGAATAAATTCTATTTAGTAGGAATGTTTAATAGAAACTTAATTACGTAGCATATTTTTGCATTTCGTAGGATAACAGGAATATCAGTGTATATTTTAAGATGATAAATATACAAAAAAAAACCTTTTACATATGTTTTTACATTACACGTTTGCTTAGAAGTTATAACTAATAATATATTATTAAAATGTTAACAATGAAAATAATTTATAACTGCTGCTGACAATACATCTATCAAACATTCAATACATACAAAATATTATACTTTTTAAGGTACATTCTAACAAACAGACCCAGTTTTATGAATCAGTAAGAATAGAAAAACAACGGGAAAATGACAAATAAATTAAGATAAAAATAAAGGAGCATTGCTTTTTACTTTATGCAAAAATGTCTTTATTTATTCCGCGAGTTTAACCATTATATTAAACTTAATTTTAAGGGATGCCAGGGTAGCATCTGCGCCCGAAGAATTTCGATCCAAAGAGCTCCCAATTAATTATTCAAGTTATTGAAATATGCCGCGATTTTAATTTTCATCTTCACTTTCATTTAATGCGAGGTTAGGTATAAAAGAATGTCTTTTTTCATTAAATAATACTCATTTTGTCAGTCCGTCTTATGATACAGTAATAATTTTCATTACTTTGTGAAAATCATCAAAATAACTTATTACGTAAAACCAAATGAAATTTCTAATAATGCTTTTGAGGTTACACTTAAGACTAATACATATATTAAATTAGGAAGGTACATATACCTTCCTAATTTAAGAGACGAGCAAGCTCCACACGAGCTCTTGGGCCAACTCTCAATTGGAAAGGTTTGATATTTTTGAGTTTTCCCCACAGAAGATTGGAGTGAAATACTAGCAATCATGCTGCCGTGTTTTGTGCAATAATTGGGGGAGGGATTCGACTACCCGCTCGAAAAATACCAGAATAAATACTTTTATTTTTCAAATACAAACATAGTTATAAAAGAATTAAACTAAAGGTAGTTTGGATTCTACAGACTTTCTGCAGACTTAAATATTACCGTATAAATACAAGGGTTATAAAATTCTTCGATTATCTTGCGGATAAAACCTTTATAAAACCCTTTTGTAAGCTTTTAATAACAAAAAGACTATTGAAGCGAAATATTGTGTTTTATCGAGAAAGTTTCGCCCAATTTATATGAGAAAACCTTTTATTATCGTCTATTAAAATGATTGTACGTAAAACGCATGAATTTATTCATGAAACATTAATAGCAATGATAATATGTTTTGTTACACGTGTATGAACATAATACAAAACAGGTATATCTAGAATATTATTTGAGGTTTATTGAAATACAGATTGAATTTTATTCAGGCATAATAACAAAATAACAAATATCAATTCTAATATCAATTAAATATATGTATTGCCTGGAAACTCGGTAAGGCAGCTGAGTTTTAAGGGAATAGGTGAGTACCTATGCCTATGAAAGCACCTCATTTTTTCATTGAAATCTAGGGAAGATTTTAATTTTAAGATTTTAAGGTAATTGTATTTATATATATAAAAGTGTCTTGAATTTTATATTTTAATAATTCGGGCAATGCTTCAAAATAGAAAAACTACTAGTCAAAGTTCTTTTTATATAGTTTAAATCTAATATATAAAATTCTCGTGTCACAGTTTTCGTTGCTATACTCCTCCGAAACGGCTAGCGGTGTAGGTCTGAGAATCGGCCAACATCTATTTTTCATACACCTAAATGATAAGAGCAAGGCAGACCAACGTTGGCCGGGTGCAGCTAGTGTATATTATATAAGTATAACTTTAAGAAAGTAATGTAATAATCCCAAAAATATTATAATATGTACTAAAGGGATTAAACTATTAATTACATACTAACCTAATTCTTATGACGACCGCTGGAATAGATAGAACCTCGATTTGATTCATATACATTTTCTTCAATTCCTTTATGACCAATGTCTACTTGGATTGAACCAGATATAATTTTGTTAGAGAAAGAGAAAGGTAAAGCTCTTGGTTTTATTTGTATTTATGTCTTTAGATGACATTTAAACAATATTTTCACACAATGAAACTAACCTACCTCCTCCTCTAATCCATGTGGCCAGGAGGCAGAAAACAACCAATTCCTCATTCAAAGGCTTTCCAAAAGTATTGGGAGTATTTGTTGATGCGAACACAATACGCATTCTGAACCTACGAACCAGAGTGACTAATAACCTCTCACCAACCTCTCCCGACAATGATAAATGACTATGTAATATTTTGTGGATTGCTTTCGTCAATACCGTGATTATAATGTTTAAGGACATTGATGATTGATGGCATCTTGAAGAATGAAGGATACCTGTTAATGTATTGAAATGTTTTGTTCATTAAGGATAGAAAAGCATTATATTTACGTTTCTTTCCTTACCTATCTTAAAATTAGGATAACTCTACTTTCTGAATGTGGAAGTCGAGCACACTTTGCGACAAATTGGTTTAGCTAGTTCTTATCATTTTTTCTTACCCTTATGTCAATCTTTTCTTTATCCCTCTCCAATTAAATTCGGCAATTTGTATAGCTGTAATGATGAACGACCTTACTATTGCATTTATTTGCATACTGTTTATTTTTATTTTGGTGCCAAAAAAGGTACGTCCATGTGTACGACTTTTAAAAATTGTTGATTCGTTAATAAAAAAGGGTATTTAAAACACTAATGTGTGTTTTGGTTTAGGACCTGTGCAAACTGGGGACTTTTGTTGACTTTTGTCTGTAGGAAATAATCCTTGGAACGTGTTAAAAATATCTAACGTTTTTCACGAACTCAACGCATATGAATACGGTGTGTAGTTATTTGTTGCTCGGATATTGAGTGAAGTGTTTAACGCGTTCATTGAAGACGTTCATTGAAGGATTGAAGACGACGAAGATCGTTGTGTACGTTGTTGTGACTTACATTTTTTTGCGGACACCTCTAACATTTTTTACATACCAGTCTCTCGGTGACTTTTGATCCAATGTACGCCTGTTCCAACAATTAGTTAATATTGGCATATTTCTATGATTATTTATTCGCTATAAATATCCAACTAGATCTACCTACAATTATAATTGTATACAAAAATAAATTCAATATCGTTGTCTGTCCAAAATTCTTGCGATTATGTTGCGACTAATAGATGACTGGCCAAATGCAGGTAGGCCGATGTCACATGTCGTCGAAGTATTTGTTTTTCTTCCATTTTTCGTCAGTGATGATACAGGTAGTAAAAATTAACCTTTAGAAAACGAACATATGTAATTTATAAGCAAGCCCCTCAAGAAATCCTACTATCCTACTCCCACTAATCCTACTAATGTTATAAATGCGAAGGGACATAAATATATACTTAGTCTGGCCATAAATACTGTTACACTTAATTATAAAAAAATATTACATTTGAATTTCGAATC
>NC_052120.1:7460823-7473840 GCF_012273895.1 Zerene cesonia | reverse complement strand
TAATAAATGTTATTTGCAGTTAACAATTTTCTTTTTTCTTTATTACAATATTTATGGCAAGACTAGGTATATAACATGAAATAAATGTTGCACATTACTTTTCATATCTGTTTAAATTTGAAATGTTCTATAAAATTTAGCAGATAACATATGAAAAATCTGTTTTTCCTGAATAATATGTTCATGAAAAAGGGACAATCAGGACAACTAAAAGGTCTTAAAGCTTCCCAAAGTACCTCGCGGACAATATTAAAGTCTGGAGAAACCCCCAAGTATGTCGTAAGAATGCGCAAAGTATTTGTGAGATTTAGCGAATAAAATTTTTGTTTATTATGTGTAAATGTAAATCTAATTACACGAGAATTTAGAAATGAATAAGGTTTTTTTTTATTTGTTATGAGTGTTTGTATTAGAAATTCTTCTGTGCATATTTCATAATATTAACGGCCATTCTGTTTATGAATCCTCCCACATAACCTGAATAAAATTACGCAACATATGTTTACTTACATGTTATTCCCTATTATAGCATTAATAATAATGACTTCCGTTTAATGAAGAACAAGTGTGTTTACACAACTTATTTGATATTTCCATCGATTTTATTACAGATAACTTTAGTCAATATGTGATTTTAATATTTTTCACAAACATATCTTTCGAAAGCATTAAAAATAATAATATGGCACGCGCCTACAATCAAAACATTTCAATTCCAAAGGTATTCATGCTTTTTAGTTTGCGTTTTAAATGTGCTGTCCTTTTCCGATTCAATGCACGAGTCGTAAATATCAGGAGCACAATTCTACCCATTTGTGAATTCTGGCTTGAGGCAATTTGGCAATGCGCCCGGCCGCATATCATTGTTCTATGAATGAGAGGCATCGAGACAGCAGCGTTCAGGAACCGTTTATTACGATTATTTTTTAAGTTTAAATAATGCGCGTTTATGTTGGACGAATGTTTGTTGGCGAATTGTAAAATTACAGATTCTTGATGTAGCTTGTGTTTGAATGGAGTTTGTGTACATTTAGATCAATTAGTATATTTCATAATTAAATTATTCAACAGATGTAAATGATTATTTATTAGCGACTGTAATAAATATTCTCCGTCCTCAAAACAATTAAACTATTACTACATGAATTACTTGTACATGTTTTACTAACACTGCTCAATAATAATTTATAGACTACTTGACTTTCAGTGTCATATTGTGTTTCTGACCAAACAAATGCTACGACTCCGTATCTCGCCTAACTTTGGGAATACTTGGAAGTGCAAATCTGTGGGTGCTATCGGCTTTTCGATATTTCATGATATCCCTTTATAATATCTATGAATTAGAAAGTTGGTGATTGGCATAATTGCCGAGCTAGATCCAATTATCTATAAACTCAATAACATTAGCAGCGAAAGGCTGAATATCTTCACTATAGGTGATAAAGAAAATAATCGATTGAAACGTCCTATATTACTATTCTACTACTAATCCTACTACTCCTACTAATATTATAAATGCGTAAGTTTGTAAGAATGGGTGTGTGTTTGTTACTTTTTCACGCAGAAACATCCTATGGGATACCGACTTACGCGGGTGAGACCGCGGGGCGGAACTAGTCTTGAATAAATTCATGCAGTTGTATTTAAGACGGGATTGTCACACGCATATCAATTTACGTAATACGTTTCACAATATTGAGTCCTATTTATATTCAAGATGGAATATTAAATTGAGCGCTAATTTGAAAATCGAATTAGCAGCTAATTTTAAACAGTTACAAATCAGAAACTAGATTCTACTCATGTATATTGCGAGAATTGGAATTTCAAGTATCTATCATTCTGAAAATCAAGCACTGAATCCCTTTCCATTCTCAATTTCCATTAAATTGAGTAATACTGTGACGCATTTCACATTAAATTTTGTTTATTAATGCCGAAAACTTCTTTAGGCAAAGAAGCAGTGCTAGTAAGGTCTGATAGGCAAAAAAAATGGTTGCCTGTAAAGTCGGTTTTACGGGCGAAGATTTTACGTGACAACGTCTTTTTCTCGGTAGAATATTTATTGATATGAATATTATTAAATTGCACAATAGGAACAAGGAATTGAATGAAAATAAGAATTGCACAAATTTTAACTATAGAAAATATATTTTGTTTACTAAAAAGACAAAGACAGAGACACAAGCACGCGCCGATTCAATGCGCCTAATTCTCTAGTGCTGCGCGCGCGGCGGACCGATCATAGTTCGGTGACTCATCGTAACGTTACCGGGCGTTACACTTTTTCATGAGTGACTCCGAGCCGCAACCTAGTTTAAGACGTTGTCACGTCAAAAAATATTAATATTACCGCGATAAATAAAAATAAACATTTCATCCATAGAAATAGAATCGAATCTAGAATCATCTGATATAAAAATAATAAACCCAACGTTATGCGATTCAACAAGACAAGAATAAACAGTCTCACAAATAGAGTGTTTATTATCACGAATCACAAAATTCTTTTAAAATTGTAGACATTTGGTTTAGATCTTAAGTGCTCCGTTCTATTCAACTATCCAATTAATGACGTACAAGGCGGTAATAGTTAGTAACTGAGACTCAATATTTGCGGCTCAGCACTCGATCCTGATCTTAGACGTGATTAAATACAGCCCAGTGCAACTTCTCCCCCGACACCGTAGCAGGGGCTGTTAAACTAGCGAGTTCTTCTAGTTACGTTAATACGTTATAGTATTGGAAATGATATTGGTATATCATTAAACGTTACGTATGTAAGGCTTTCTATGGTTTTCTCAGAAATTAAGCTGCGCCCCGCGGTTTCACCCGTGTAAGTCCGTATCCCGTAAGAATATCGAGATAAAACTTGCCTATATATTATTCCAGTTGTCGAGTTGTCTACATACCAAATTTCATTGCAATCAGTTGGAATTGGTTCAGTGGTTTTTGCGTGAAAGAGCAACAAACACACAAACATCCTTACAAACTTTCGCATTTATAATATCAGCAGGATGGGATTATTTATAACGAATTGTTGTTTTAACATTCATATTAACTGTCGCCTGTAAGATATGTTACTAATGATCACGGTATAGGCATATTATAATATATGGACTACTTGTAATTTATATGTTTTAATTTATTTCTCTTCTAGCTGGTAATGTAATTTCTGGTAATGTAAATCTTGGCATAGTTCTCGTCTTTAAAATATGTCTGTTGCTTAGTAGATGTATTTTTCTTTGGTATATTGTTACCGGGGATTACGGCTTACCATCCAGTTGAGAAGCTTATTACAATAACATTTAATTTAAAAAATATGAATGTTATGGAATGTTGAAGTAAGATACACTATAAAAAATCACATAAAGTTATAATTGCTTGTGAAATATGATGAGATATAAAATTCGTATCAGACTAAAATATTTTGTTACAAATGACCATAACCAAGGAGAATTACAACCAAATTCGTGGCCCATAATATTAAATTGTCCGTCTTGCCTTCGTTATCTTTGAGCTAAGTTTATATAAGACTGTTAGCTCAGACAGTTGTCGCAATTGCAATTTCAAGAACCCCGGATCTTTATAAATAAATAAAAATAAATAACGTAAAAGCACGAGCGAGTCAAGTCAGTCCAAAACGTTATTTGAATTAAGATTTCTAGAAGACGGAAAAATATCAATCAGCCCGTTTCACAATATTGAATCCTAAGTAATGGAATTGCTTCTACATGATTTCAATTCTGGTAGTGTGAATTGTTGCGGCTTGTAAATTATTTAATATATATTTATATTGAATAGTATTATTGTACACTAACTTTTCTGGAGAGTTAATTAGTACTTGTGTACTTTACTAAACACTGTCATAAATGAATTAGAAATATCAATTTTATTCAGCATACTGAATTAAAGTATGATGTTGACAAACGTTTACCCAAGTTCTACGTCGACGAAGTTCATAGTCGTTAATTAGTTTAAATTGAGCGTTTACTAAGTAATTTAATTTAAGTAATTTTGTAATTATAGCTCTCTACCAGCAGAAGTAAAAGTTTTCTATTAATACAAACCAAAATTAATGGTTCCAGAAATTAAATACTATGTCATTATTCAATGTACGTGGTTCGCATCGCGTTTCGCCTGTTAAACGCAGGTGGTGAGGGCGTGCACAACGAAAAAAAGATGTCATTTATTTTCCCCGTGGCCTGCAAGCTCCAGTTATTACGTAAAACTAAAGTAATTTGCATGAAAACCCCACGAATTCCCTTAAAATTCAAGCCATTCTCATCTAACCGCGCCAAGTTTTGTCCTCGTAATTTTCTCGTTACGTTTGCTCATGTAAATTGATGGTATTCTCAACGGTTGTATGTATATTTTAATGTCTTGTTCGATTTGAAAAAACATTAAATTCTTTAAAAACATGTAAATCATATTTCTCTTTGTATACATAAAATTCTCGTGTGTTTTTACCATACATTTTCATGAAATTTTGTTGCATATTGGGTAGTTCTGAGAATCGGCCGACATTTATTTTTTATACCCCTAAATGATAAGAGTATGGCAGAACAGCGCCTGCCGGGTCAGCTAGTCATAATATAAATATCAGATCATTGATTTAAAATAAGCAAGCTATAACAAATGCTATATATCAAAAGGCGTAATTAAATATTAACTTCGTGGTAATTTCCTACATTGCTCAATCGTTCATCGTTGCTTATTGTTCCCTGATTAGCATCACTAACTGTTTTGAAGCGAGTGAGCACAAAGAATATATTAAAAATGAGATACACAACTTAATTTAAAATCTACCGAACGGTCGTAGATTTTACTAGTTTTCACTTTTATTTTACTAGCTTTCCGACCATGGCTTCGCTTGAGTGGACTACAAAATGATACTTCATGGATTTTGAAAGGAGACCATATTAATCATTTATTTGGTATTATATATATAATTAATGTGAAATTTGTGAATTATTATTAGTGAGAAAGTTCTATAAAATTAGTAGCATTTGCTGAATATAAGGACGATGCTAATTTAACCGCAAGCGCCCTGACAGAGTTTTACGACCAGCGATTTACAATCTCAGAGTCATAACATCAAAAGATACTAAGCATTAACGGTCTCTTTATTATTATTGACGCCTCGAACGAACATAACTTTATTTAATGTAGATTCTTCGCATAACTTTATCTTCAGATCATGAAACTGTCTGCATCTATTAAAACTCGTGAAATATGTTTCATTTATATAAATTATATAAACTTAACTGAATGGTTTTGCGTTATTTTACAATAAAATTTTATACAACTATTAGACACAGTTATTCTGAATGATTTGTTGAACGAATGGCTATTAAAATTGAAATTGCTTGAAATTGCAATAGAAACTATATGGAGTAAATAACAGTCATGAACACAATACTCATACCTTTGATACAGTGTAAAGAAAAGGCCATATATGATTTAAAATATTTTCAATTAAAAATATTTTCATTTATAATATTAGTAGGATTAGTGCGATTGTACAACTTACAACAATCTTTTGGCAATTGAGTGACACGGGGAAGCGTGGGTGTAAAAAAAGTATAACTATTGTAAAAAAACTACTTTGATTGGGGTAAGATTATAAGAAACTAGGTACCTAATATTCTTCAGATAGTATAATAAGTGAGAATTTGAGTTATTAGGAGGGATAGAATTGCAAATTTTAACTGCATCAAAACAACATACATCTCGATCAATCATCAATTAATGACATTTTAATGACATTGACATGGCGGAATCAGTTTAGATAATTGCTACACGCCAATATATCCTTGTTAATACTATTTGAATAAATTAAATGAAAACTACTGATTCATTTAAGCTCCATAGGCAATAAATACGTAGAAGCGTCGCTCTATAAAAACAATCAATAATCACTTACGAATCTCTTACGTAGGTTTACCCACAAGAAGAATAAATACGTATTTATTGCTTTCGTCATGTCTACGTTTGCGAGAGTAAATAAGTAATCTCTTCATGTTGCCCGTGCCGCTACATAGGGACGCGTCCTAAAAACCTTTGGCCTTCATAATTGAAACAGGGAGAATATTAACTGACAGAGATGTCGATCTTTAATATTCAACCTTCTTCGCAATATACAAATAGTATTAATACTTTTCTTATTGGACTACAGTCATAATCCTATCACTATTATATACACGAAAGTTTGTAAGTATGGATGGATGTAGGGATGTTTGTTACTCTTTCACGCGAACACGTTGTATCGTATGTGAAATTTAGTGCAGAGATAGATTATAGTCTGGGTTACCACATAGGCTACCAGACAAGTGGCGCCGCGTGTTACAGCTAATAAAAAATATTATAAATGCAAAAGTATCATATCATAAACCACTGATCTGGCTTTCTATGAAATTTGATACAGTTTGATATAGTTTGAGACCCGAGAAAGGACATATTAAGATACTTTTATCCCGGAGATCCTATTTAAACGAGAACTATGCGAGTCTATCTTTTCCATTGACAGGTGAAGCCGATGGCGGATAACTGGTATTTAAAAATATTAAATGTTTAACAGCCGTATATGCATTGAGTTCGCTCATGTTATTATAATTCAATTACCAAATTGTCAGTTTCGCTCAGCCATAAAACGTAATGCACGGCAGCCATTTGTAATTTTTGCTTTTAATTATTGCGGGTACACATCAAAGGACTGTAGGTATATTAATAGTCAGGTATGACGTCAAATAAATATTTGCAATAATTACATGCTGTGTAAACATGATGTATTTAATATTTTTATATGTATATGCTTTGAAAGAAAACTTTCATTTACTTTATTTAATAAAGAGGGAATATGAATAACGATATCATCATCATCATCAGCATATACATATTCCACTGCTGGTACCTATAAGAAAAAAAACAGCTAAAAATAACACAACAGATCAAATAACTTGATTTTGATGTATTACTAACATTATTTTTATGTAACTACTTGGAATGTTCAAAGATATTTTAAGTTAATAGTCAGGTCTCAAAAATAAATATTGAATAAAAAAAATTTAAATCTACGCTCTACAGTTGCATTCGTATTGCTATGAGTGACCTTTGAACCACAGTTGCATTAAGCAATAGCGGCTGTGACCTTTGAACGGATTTTCGCTTTAAGCTGTGATGAGAATTAATTCGTTTCGACTTTTCAGCTTCTGCGTATGTGAACTTGTTTTATTATGATGAATAAATTGGGTTTTTGAATTAGGCGAGAGAACGTATTTTAAAATATTTATCTTCGCATTTCATGTTTTTACATGTAACTCGTCTGTGGATGAATGTTTCTTTTATTATATTAATATCCTCTTAGCGGACAGGGCAAACTTTTATGACGTAGGTTTTAATCATCCTTCCTACTAATATTATAAATGCGAAAGTTTGTAAGGATGTGTGTGTTTGTTACTCTTTCACGCAAAAACTACAGAACCGATTGCAATGAAATTTGGTACGTAACCACCTGGACAGCTGGAATAACGTATAGGCAACTTTTTATCCCGATATTCCTACGGGATACGGACTTACGCGGGTGGAATCGCGGGGCGCTATAATGGTTAATATATATTATAGTTATCAATAATTTTAGAATAAAATGTTGGACGTAAACAATTATTTTCAAACGTAACAGACTCTTTTATCTCATAGTCGTCAATGGAGCTGGTGGGTTGCCTGACGGCAAGCGCTACCACCGCCCAGGATTATTAGTTAACTAGGAATCTAACCTACGTAAGTTAAGTTCTAGTTTCAGTTGCAAACTATGTATAGAATATCTATATATATTCTGTATATTATTCTGTTCTATATATTTGTATATTATTCTTTCTACGTAAGCCATTTAATCAGCTTATGTGACGTTGGATTTTACTCACCACTGGGAACTCCTCTATTAATGTAAATCTTTACAGTCTATTGAAAGAAAATGAGGTAATATCAGTGACAGCGATAATAAATGGGGTTAGGTATCTGTATTATATTTGTCGATGCTAGTTGTATGTATTTTTAGTAATATTAAATTTTAACTATAATAACTCAAAGATAACCTAATAACAGATAAAACATGGATAAAAGAAATATAAAAACACTATTTCAATTAAAATATTTACACACAGTCGTGTCGAAGAAGTACCTTCTTTTTTAAAGTTGGTACAAATGCCGCTACGTAATCTAAAGGCAAACTGTACATCGAATCGCTATCTACGACCAATAACACCCAATAGCGAATGCCATTGACAACACAGTTTAATTGAAATTGCCGATTTTGATGAGATGAAGATGGAATTGCCATTAATCCCTCCTATTAATGTAAAAAATGCTGCAAATTATTTCTCTTATTTCAATTTCTATTCCCAAACAAACATTTACTAGAATATGATACGATGAAGTACTTATATATGATATTGAAATATACGTATATACGTACGTACGTATTGATATATATGTTTTATGTTCAATATCCGTTCTGTGTGTAAAAATCGGCCGTCGCGTTTGATATAAAATGATTTCGCAATAAAATAACTAGGTTAAAGTCGCACAGACAACGTTATGTTAGTATAAAGGAATCCTTTGTTCTATTCAATAAGTTGACTCCAAGTGAAAAGGGTGTTGTTTGTGAGCAATCCTATTCTTGGCTCTTGTAGTTAGCGGCCGACCTCCATGCAGCCATTTGAAGCGGTCACATTCGCTAAAATAAAGCCTTATTTCTATTTATAAAGCGCTATTCAGTTGCTATATTTGTTACAAGGTGGCGGGTCATATGCACTTTATTCTACTTTCGGGACTTTTGTTTTTTAAGAAGTGTTAGTGAAAACGTTAATAGGTTAGCTTTCTCAGCCACGGCTTTTGCATTTTGTTTTTTTAGCTATTTTAGGTTGTTTGAAATATCTTGAGTTGATAGGCACTTTAGTTCATAAGTTTACTTGATTTTATTTTTTTCACATGTGCATAGTTTTTCTATTTTGTAGCAATAAAGTTAAAAAACAACGTATTTATTATACATAATATGTGAAAGTTTCCGCAGCGATAATACAGTTTCATTTTTTAAAGCCGTCATAGAATGGGATTATAAGATTTAACGGCAAAAAGCTTTATGAAATCTTTCACATTTAAAGAGTGGCTTTGTTCTTTGCGGATTTAATTTTCGCATGACAAGAGTTATTTAATTTTTTTCCGATAAGAATTTTAGAGATGGAAAAATGTATCTCTTCTTACAATCTCTCCTGTGTATTCGATTATTGTGATATTTGCTACGGTGATGATACAATAAGGAGTCAAACTAAAACTGTCATGGTTAAGGAAGTGTATATAAAACTTCAAATTTTATTCATATTGCGTCTGTCTATTCAAGATCTATTTAGGCGCTTTATTAAATTTTCAAGCAGTAAACAGGTTCTTAATTCAGTAGTATTAAATTACCAAGTAAAAGGCATTCTAAATCAGTCATCACCCGTTAATCCATTTTAATTTTTTCTAGCCCTTTTCTACTACTCCCTTAAACCTCCAGCGCCCACTTTAAGAAAGACTATAAATACGTTAACCCTGTCATAGTATAGTAAGAAAGGTAGTTTAACATAGCCCACTGTATTTGCCAACTGTTGTTATAAACTCAAACTAAATATTTTACTCATGATAGCAATGTTAAAATATTATAAACACATAATGCTTTCATGTGAAACATCATAACATTTTGTATCAGTATCACAGTTACGCATGTCATCGAACGACCTTTGACCTACCCTTGCTCGCGTTTTATAAATCTTTTATAAAACAAACTTCTAATAACTGAATACTGTAACTGCTTTAAGTAATTAGCGAAGTGAAGTTGCGACTGAGTAACGCGATCACAGTCTTTTGAACACGTAAACTATATTTTTCAGTTAGATACCTAAAGCGATAACTAAAGCGTTAGTTGAAAATTGCGAAATGGATTTATTAAATATCTTGTTAATGGGTTTTGTACCCAAAGGGTTCGTCTGAGGCTTGGTGGAACCTTTGTATATTTTGACACATACTACGGGGATGTATCTTTTGCCCTGTTATGTGTGATTCAAATGTTAATAATTGAGTTTTTGTAGTACATTTACGCTCTTTATTGACCGAATAAGTAAATTGAGTATATTGAATTTATATATTTATTTAGAATGTTATTAATTTTAAAAATAAATAAAAGCGAGACACTGCAGCATGATATGCATATATCTTTAATATTTAAGCTTTAATTTTCCTCTATATACAGTCGCCGAATACAATTTCTTTTCTTCAATTTCTTCAGTTGAATATAATTTCTTTTCTTCATTTTCTTCAGTTGAATCCACATTGTATTTTGCCAAAACCAGCCTCACACAGTACGTAAGCTTTAAGGTGAGTCATAAAGTCTCCACACATGTCGGTGACCCATTTGGCCTGTAAATGGTACGCGATTCGTGGCATATTGCACTGCTTTCACCAGGTTGCGCCGTGATTTGTATATGACTTGACTGAAACGTGCTGAAATACGAATAAAGTGTATCTTGTTGTAAATTATAATTTTTGCAATACAGAATTGATTATTAGAAATTGAATACTTTCTGTATATATACATATTCAAGTCAGTCATCGTGTTTCTTTACATGTATTGTCTCGTAAATACAATAAAATTGTACATGTATGGAAAATGTATATTTCTGTACAATTAAACATAAGTTCATCGGACGTTATTCAACGTAATAAATAATTTTCAACAATAAAACCAGCGAAATTTTGAAGATTTAATTTAATAAATTATTGGGTTGCATAATCCGGCAGTATTACTAATAGGTATTATGTACTTCATTAATATCCCGTGAATTTACTATACATGTGTAAATTGTAAACTCACTACAACCACTGTATTACGGACTCGTGCTTCATCCCGAGACTGATCTCCTATAATATTGTGGGATCTTGTGAGATATACCAGATTACAGTGGAAATGTGTTATATTAGGTGTACGCTTCGACCCTGAGTCGAAGAATAACTCTGTAAATATACCCCGAAATATACTATAAGTAGTATAGTAATCATGTTAGAGAGATTAATTTATTCAATGTTAATACAACATTATATAAATATGAAGTATAATTGTGTGTTGTAAATGTTAGTTTTAATCCTATTAATATTATAAATGCGAAAGTTTGTATGGATGTATGGATGTTTGTTACTCTTTCACGTAAAAACTACTGAACCAATTGCAATGAAATTTGGTACGTAGACAGCTGGATAACTGGAATAACATATAGGCAACTTTTTATCCCGATATTCCTACGGGATACGGACTTACGCGGGTGAAACCGCGGGGCGCAGCTAGTATAAAAATGTGGAGAAGAGCTATAGAAGGTGAAAACTTTACGATTTTCAAATCAAAATGAAAAGATTGATAAAGGCTTTAGAACACAAATATTTTCATCTAGTATATCCAAGTATTTAGGATAATATTAGGTAATTTTTTTAATTTTATCAAAGATTATGCAATCATGCCTATATTATTCAACATATGCTGCAACAAAAATTAAAAATATACGAGATTCAGCTCGTGGATACAGTTAGTCCATCCATAAAAGCTAACCTTTGTGTCTCTGATATTCTACTTACTAGTCTGTTTATTATATATGATCATTTATCATTTCATATATAAAGTATATACCAATAATAATAAACCACAAGAAAAAGTTCTCATAACTATCATTCACCTATGATAAGCTTATTCAACTAATTGATATAAAATTGTACTAAAGTTCCTTGCGGATGCTATTTAATCATTATTCAGCTTAAGGTATACTGGATAGAAATAAAACCACACAACACTGCGTGTAGTGCATTTTATTTAATTACAATAATTATTATTACATCGCTCAACACCAGCCGTGACATGGATCTCATTTCATAAAATTATTTTGTTACGTTATATCTTTCTGGGTGAATTATATTTTTGTGCTAAAGCGTTTTAAGAACAGTTACTACACAAAAGCAAAGCAATAGAATTGGGAGATTCTTTATAGTCTATTATATTATCAGTATCAGTTCAAATAAAACGCTTTAAAAAAGAAATGCTCTTTCTTGGTAATGTGTACTCCTTTGAACCCATTTCAATTCTTGTTGGTTTATTTAATTCTGAATTCCGGCCAAATCTCGGCTAATGTCGAAGCTTGCGACGCTGATTTCATTCGTATAACAATCAATTGAAAAAAAACCATTTAATTACAATAGCTAATTATTAAAAATTGTGTATATATCACATAGATTATGTTTGACTTTTAATTTGTTATTTTTCATACTATAATTATTTCGCACAACTACTTCTATCTAAAACATATGACTAGAAAACGTATAAACTATTTTATTATTGTGAAATGTCTTAAATATTTTTGATATTTTAGAGTAATATAAGTATAAGATAGTTATTTCTTTTTAAGTTTTTTTTAAACTCGATTGAATTTCCTTGACTGGTGTCACAATTAAATATTACAATATCAATTGATTCGAAATTTAACATTTTTGTATATAAGTACATGATATGAGAAATATTTCGTATATTCGTACGTGTATTGTATTGTCTTTTCATTATTATATAACTTCCTATACTAATGACTACCTATCTATTGAAAGCCATGTATGCTTTATTAAACTTTTGTTCATTTTTAACCCAAAACATTTAGTGCAACATTAAAAAAGGCAGGCTCTGTGAAAAAATGAACATCACAAAAAATTGTCACATTAAATTGAAATTCTCAATAAATTAAGAGTATAATAGTGGTGTTTTAATAAAACGTAAATGCTTATAATATAAATTGAGAGCAAAACATTAATATTAGGCACAAAACCGTAGGCTTAGTAGTCTAAACTTGCAAAGTCGTTACAATAATCTATTTCTATTACTCAGTCACATTTATAGCAATATTATGTGCCGACATTGAACACTTCAAATAATTTGTCTAAGGGTAAATTATA
>NC_052120.1:7429755-7459823 GCF_012273895.1 Zerene cesonia | reverse complement strand
CTCCGAGCCGCAACCTAATTTAAGACGTTGTCACGTCAAAATTAATTTTGTAATTAACGATCAGACAAACACATTCTCTGTCATATTCTATCATGAGATATCCAATATTTAACTAGTAAATACAATGTGCCTATTTTAGCATCTACAACAGTTTTAAATATTTTCATTTTTACTTCTATTGCGTCCACCGATACCCGAATGTTTCAAGTCTTTCCAACGATTTCATCACTTGAGTCCCAATTTTCAACTGTTAGTCTTAAAACAATATTATAGACATCTAAACTGTAAAAAAACGCCTTTATTCTGACGTTACCTACCATCTTATAAGGCTTCTTCATAATAAACTCCTAGGTTTACCTGAAAAAAAAAATATGTTGATTTTATTTTTTAAGTATTTCAATAATAAAAAATTATTGTTATTGTGTCATATAAATATTTATTGTTCAAATAAAAGGTATGTAACACTAGGGGATTGCAGAATGTACTATATAAAAATGATCATGAAACACCGTAACGTGTAAAGCGTCAAAAAGCGCTTGCATTTCACAATTCTCACGAGTTTAAGACATCTAGAAATATATTTGAATAATCTCAGTTCGACTTAATCTAGTTTAAAATCTCCTTTAAAATTCAAATATGTAATCGTATTCGTGGTTTGCGGGTTCTGTAAAATATATGAATATGAACTAAATTCAATTTGATTTTGGTCACTATTTTTAGACATTTCTTCAGCGCAAGCGTTAGTCATTGAACTTCGCCAAAAGGCTGGTCGAATTTTAATGACACTTTTCGTGTGTCTACAAATTAGGATCCAGTAATAGTCTAGTTGGTAAAAAGAGTGTGTGAATTGTCCCCCACACTTTTTTAAGTACTTCAAAACAACCCTTTGTTTCATCAGTGCAACGTTAATTAGATTAGAAACTTTGTGTCATCCAGTTATGGAACAATTAATATTTTTATTAAGATCATATATTTTATTTGTACACATATTTATGTGCACTTAAAAATATTATTTGTAATTATACCTAAATTTGATTTTCGAAAAAATGCAATTTAAAAAGATTAATGTATTTTAAAAGTCGCATTCATTAATTTTGGAAAATTTTATATTATGATGATGGAGTACTTTTATTCCAATAATTTGGTTCAACAATAATTTACTGTCCTGAATGATTTTAACTCAAACACCCTAAACTGCTTAAACAGTCGTCAAATATTTTTATTCATTCCTCTTAGTCTACAATAAAAAGTACATAAAAACTTACAATTCCTTATACTACACCACGTGTATAGGACACCCGTCTTTGGTTCTATCAGTGTCAATCGGTGGTGATATTACCACATAGGTGTCCCGGCTCGCACAGGCTTCGTCACCAGCGAATAGCGGCGGTGGAGGGATGACGTCACTCTCCACGTCTTCTTCAGTCACCTCTTGCCGCTTCTTACCAGGCATATAGTTCATGATACAAGTCACGGCGATGAGGAATAAGAAGAAAATGAATACCACGTCAAACATGATGAGAAAGTTGACCATTACAAGTTGCATCACGCCAAGACATCACATTAGCGCCTTCTGTGGTATTTGTTCCCAACTTCAAGACATTTTACGTGTGTCAACGGATTCTGATTATCTTGGATCTGTAATATACAATAATATGTACAGTTAATAACAATTCTTTGTAATAGAGGGTTGCGGTAAAATGTGTGTATAAGACATTGAATTCGCAGAATATTCATTAGTCGTCCTGATATCGTTTCTTATATTCAACGAATAATTTAGTAAAGTAATATAAAGAGAGAAACTTGGTAAATGATCTTATAATATTATAAGATTATTTACGTTCATAGGTATATTATAATCACCAATAAGATAATTAATATATTTTCCTTCAAGAAAATAACAAAAAAGTAAGAGAACGTACAACATTGTCAAACATCTACTTAATAATTGAACATGCTCATAAACTTTTCATTTTGGCCTTACGTAAGCAATACGAGGCTTCATTCCGATACCCTTTTGTGCTTTTCTTTGTTCGCGAAAAACACAAGAAGCAGTATTATTTCCGAACCCTCCAATCGGAGGTACCTCGTATTTTTTGCTGACGAGCCTTAGCAGATAAGTATTAGGGTGGGTTAGCGTCATCTACATAATACTTATTTTCCTTCCCGAAAACCTTTTACGATGTCACACAAAATATTTCCTCGATCACGACTGAATGAAATATAGGCTACTTAACCTTATTTGATTCTTAAGAAGCTTGTATTGATTTGTGAAAAAAAAAGAAACCACAATTATCAGTGTTGAAAAGTGTTATTTTCATAGGATAGCGCTAGATATATTAAAGTCGTTTTCGGCATTCAAAACTATTTTTGCAACAGTATGTTGACTATATTAAAAAAAAAAACGAAGGCGTGGTTTAATAAGGCGAAATTATTATTATTATAATCATAGACTAATCATAGACACGGCGATACGTTAAAGCTATATTTTCCTGTGATCTAAAATTGAAAGTTGTTTCGAGATTATCTTAGTGATACAAACAAGACGTTCATGAATATTAAATCGTCAAACTTCTGTTAACATAATAACGTTAGCGTGTTTGTGATTTCGACGTGTTTATGGATATCATTATTGGCTTTGTTAAAATGCAAATGCTTGTAAATTTTACGCTTGTTTCATCTTAATACCTGATTATCACCGACGCGAAACCGAAATTTCGAGTTATTTATATAATTATCCGTGGCTCTAGTCTTAATCCCTTTGGTTTGAAGTCATCAAAACTTTTATACTATAATGCTTTTGTAATGAATACTATTATCAATGAAGAATCATTACTATAGGCTTTCTTTTCTTTGTAGATAGCAAATTTTTATTTCATTTATGGAAAATAGATAAAATATACATGCAATTTTCCAGTTTCCAGTCTGTATTGAAAATAGATTGTTTAAATTTTGTTTAAAACAAAATTTAAACAATCTATTTTTTATATATATTTATTCAGCGAAAATACTTTCTCAGCAAAAAATTAAGAAATGATTGCAGTTTATGAATAAATGTACTATTAAACTTTAGCTCAAGTCACATATAAAAAGAGTTAAAAAGAAAAAATTAGGTACTAAACGTTTTACGGTTATTTCACGACAATTTCTCGCAGTCTATAGCTCTACGTGGCATTTTATAATGTATTTTCAACTTTGTCGAGGAAACTTGTGTGTGAGTATATAAGTATGGCTTGAGTTCCATTGCTTTTAAATGGTTTTCGTGCGTTTTTTTTTATAGAAGATGCATTCGAAGTTTAAAAAAATTGTGATTTTAAGTAAAATGTTTTCATTATTTAGTTGGATTTTAGTATTGATAATAAATTCTTTATTTGTAATATATCTCCACAAATATATATTTTGCTGGCAGTCCGCCTCGGCATCGCTCGTGGTATATATATAGCCTATAGCCTTCCTCAATAAATGGGCTATCTAACACTGAAGAAATTTTTCAAATCGGACCAGTAGTTCCTGAGATTAGTGCGTTCAAACAAACAAACAAACTCTTCAGCTTTATACTATTAGTATAGATTTTATATCTATATGACGTAAACAACTTCCAATCCGTAAAATATAATCGATCCTTGAAACAAATGTAAAATGCTCTGAATCCTTTATCATGGAACATGAGACTTCACTTTCTTTTTAAGAATAATAGATGATAATTTCATGACGTACTTCGAAAGTATTTGTGACCAAGTTTAATGTAGGTACAAGGCTAGATAAATGGAATGGATGACAGGGATGATCCTGTAAAAGTTCTATTTTTATTAGAACGACGGTCAACACTACAAAAATGTATAATACTATACTCTAAGATTGAAGTTTCGGTATTATTACCTCTGAAAATATTTATGGTGGCGATCGCTTACCATCAAGCGAACCACCAGCTCGATTTATAGGTATACGATACGATAAGGATAAAGTATCAAGAAAAACTTGTTTATAAAAGTCTTACATAATATGGATTGTATAGAAACACAAATAATTAAAATATAACGCCATTCCATTATAACTTATCCACGTTATCTAATGACCCATTACGAGACCTGGGCTTAAAGAGATCTCTGGCTATTTACGTGGAATAATTTGATAGGTTTTCCTAAACACCTGACCAGATAGTAGTACATAAGTGCTATGCAATATAACATTGCAGATTATATGTTCTTACTTCGATTTTACACATAAAAACCTCAATTGATATCAAAAATATGGATGTATATGCGTCCACCCCTCGCTTGTAGTGATTAGTTAATATTCGTGTATATGTTATGAAATTAAAATGAGGTATTCTGATTAAGTAGGGTAACTCTTATTTGAGTTCTTGTTTCGATCAAACTATGTATATGTCCAACTAAATAAACTAAACAACGTAACTGAAATGTATTACGTGCTTTTCTTCTTTTATCTATTTTGTAATTGCTTTAATTAACCACAGCACAACAACCTTTGATGTTTCCGTAGCGTTTGCTGTATCTTTTAGTCGAAAATTATTATTTCTTAGAAGAAAAGAAAATTGGAATGTTACAAACTGAAAGTTTTATGAAAATAAAATACTTACTGGTCGTTTAGAAAATTATTCTTGCATGTAATATTGTCGGTTTAACTTTTTAATAGACCGAATTTTTATTAGTATTACAAGTATTAAAGCTATTTCCAATTATTTCAGAATAATTCTTGTCTATTTTGGAGTTGAACTATAAAGGATATAATGTTCCTGGGTTAAAATTGTACAGTACAAATAGAACTAAGTTTCTATACGAATGGATGGATATCGGCGTTTAAGCGAGAGCCGAATTCTGTAAATAATTAAGAATTTCTATGGAAATTGCCTACGTAATATCCGTCGCACTCGTTTCACTAAAACCGTGGCTCCGAAGTCAAATGACTTTGTGAAAGTAAGACTTGATTTTCCTAGTAAGTTGTAACAAATATATATTATTTATATTAAATAGATCACTGTTTTAATTTGAACATATTCTCCATATGTCCTATATATATGACCATCCCAGAAATATTAAATGAAATACAGTAGGTATTGATTCAGTAGTCTTACTGTTCTTTTTATACAAACTAATGTTATTGTTATTACATATAATGCACCTAAGTAATTTATGAATGTAATAATAAAACTAATTTATGAATGGTTTGCCTAAAAATTCCGTAGCATGATTGTTAGGCAAATAATAATTTATGAACAAATCCAGGAAATTAAACTGCACTCTAATCCAAGGATTATTTTAAATATGATGTGAATCCTTCTATCTTTAAGCTTTAAATCATGAAAATATTGAGATCAACACCTAACGAAAGGAGTAAGAAGTGATAAAAAAGGCGGAAAAATCCACTAAAACATCTCGATTATCTTTTTCGAGAATATTCTTCTGCGAAAGGATTATTCGATTCATTCATCCATAATATCTACTTACTCCTCTGAATAACAAGCGTAGCATATCTTTCATAATGTCGGTTTATAAATTGGGCAATTTTGCAGATCCCTATTTGATCATCAGAAATAGACCTGAATCTTTTAGGCTATTTTCTAATACTATTTTGTAAGATTATACTCTTCTTTTATCCTTTTAATAGATTGTTAGCAAAGTAAATGTTTTTATAAAATGAAGCTGATAATTGGTTAACATAAACACTTTATTTACTTAATTTACTGTATTAGCTTCTGCTTAATAAACTTTGCGTAAGTTTTTACATGAAACGAAATACTGATGTTCATAGTATGCGTTATTTTGCTGAATCATCGTTTTTCTGTATTGTGATAAATTGCTCCACTAATGCGATAGGCGCGGCGTTTACTCAAATCCTTGTAAACTACCCTGGATAGAGTTGCTCGATAAAGTTTGGTGCAAATTGAATATAACTTTTAGGATTACAATATGAGATTCTACGCTTATTAAATAGCACGTTAGTTAGCAATCTCCGCTCGCACATACTTCTGTTATTGAATAGTTTCAAACTACGGCAAAGGTGTTTCGCCCTGTGTAAATTAATTAAGCGGAGGTTAAATTAAAGCTGTGTAAACATTAAATTAATTTTCTTCAATGATTATAATGCTCCATTATTCATGTTTTAATTATAGTAAAATTAATTGTACTTTAATTAAATTATTCGTGATTCGGTAGGGTTTATACTTTGGTTTATACCAATTGTAACATACACTACAATTATTAATTTATCGAAGTTTTAATTGGTCTTCAAATTTAACTAAATATTAACGAAAATGAGATGCGATGATATTCTTTACATATCTTTTATGTCGATCACACACATTCGCATGAATACGCGGACCCACAAGTGTAGGACGATGTTTATGAACGTTTTATTTCCCATACAAGGGCGAAAACATCCGTATGTATATAACAGTTTTGTACGAATATTTGCACAAAAGTGATTATCCCTTGTTACAATAAAACAGTTTATCACAATATTTAGTTTACAATACATTTTTATTATTGACGTGCAATATAATTACGTGTATAATTTTTGTCGAATAATAACAACATATTATCGAGTTATGCTGTATTTAATTGTAGGACATGTAAAACATCACGTTTGTAACTCACACAAATATTTGTCAGTGGTATGAGAGAACGCAGAACAAATTTATACATGTCTACGGGATATTCTGATTCAAAAGCAATGATAGCACGATGATTTGAATGAGCGAATTAACATTAAAGCGGCTGGTATATCTGAAAGTCCTGTTTTTTAACTTTTCGATCGATGTTGCACGCGCACCCTTTTTCTTGAATACGACTGACGAGCAAATAGACAGTATACATTCTGAGCAACTGTCATTCTACTCATTCTAGAGTTAGTAAGGTAAAATTGTGAATAATAATTTTGAAGATATATACGTGAAACTGGATCGAGTTGTGCACGGAAAATATGTGCAGAAATGGCTTGTAGGGACTCATTGATTAGGTTGCCTCATAGAGCGTGGAGATTTTGAGTAATGGAGTTTTTGCTGGAAGGGAAGGGAACAAAACATTTTTTGTGCTATGGAGATTTTCAACTTCGTGATTCGTGATTCGACTTTTTCGTGCTGCACTACGATTTGATTTAGATATGCTTTGTAATTACATGTTATAGTTTAATGAATGAACGTATGTAATATTACCTATATACCTAAACAATACCCAATGCAATTCAAGCAATTAGCCTCATTAAATGTTATCGGATGATTTGCTCATTATTGATACCAAATTTCAATACAATTTAATGATAAATTAATTATTATACCATATTCTACACATACGATGAACTATATTATGTAATCAAACGCAACATAAACCACTATACCATTATTACAGCATACTTGTAATTAATGATAATGAGATCTAAAACTTTAGATTTGGATAATTTTATATGTTGATTATTTATGGTGTGCTCATTATAATTATGTTTAATATTATATATTTTGGAGTTATGGGAGGGAGAAATTAAAAATTGTTGGCGTCAATTATTGATGAAAAAATAGCAACATCAGCAGCAAGCGGTACTTAATTGATTAATTATGGCGTCAGCGATTTTAATATTTCAGCAAAATAATGTAATCCGTAAAACACAAACATATTAAATATGTTTGAATACTTAAAGGGTGTTAGGATGTACTAAAATAAAGGTGTTTTTAAACTCTGTGTGTATTTACTGAAACTTTTTATTGAAACTCAAGAAAACAATTTCTTCTTTGTTTCAAAAGTTTTTAAGTGTTTAAATCAATTAATGGAAAATAAATTGAAATACCCAAATGTTACAGCATCAACAATTTGCTTTTTTTATATGTCTGAACTAAACACACACAGACAATCTTCTATCATAAAAGTGGTTATAATTACGTAAATGTAATGTCTACAATAATTGGATTATAAGCTATTTTATCAATTGCAGATATTAAACAGTTAAAAAAAAAAATCAAGGGTATGTGTGGCATATGTGGTATATAGGCATAGTTTTGGCTTTCACTGAAGGAATGTTTGATTTTTTAACTCACTGATGTTTTATGAATTCATTCGTAATTGCGTAATTCCAAACATAAACCGTTTGCATAAATTAATTTTAAATAAAGTTGCCATCATAGAGATTTATGTACCTATTTGTGTTTAGTTTTATTGATTTAAGCATTGCGATGTATTCATTAGGCAGTTACCGATGTAAACAATAAACGTTGTGCCTGGTGTCTAATTTTGATATTTTGCTATCGAATGCGTGAAAGTATATATAGTACATTAAAGTATTTTAAACCAGATATTTAGATTTTAGGTCAGCAATGCAATTGCCATATTTAAAAAATTACATAAATAAATGTGAAAAGCATGAAATTACCATCATAAATAATAATCCTTAAAAATTATCTTTTCCATAGCAATGTCTATACAAAAAAAAAAGATTCTATTTATAACACATGAAGGTATTATCTTGAATAACAAACAGCGCCAGTAGAGCTATTTCTGCTGGTATAAAAATATTTACGAGGCTTTGAAAAGCGAAGGTACTCGGCTGCGACGTCGCGAGTTCGTTTGTTGCCTATCATGCTCCAATTTTGTTCAAGTACAAGAAAAATCAAATAAACGAGCAGGTGAGAAAATAGAATGTGATACACGTGTATGCTAATAAAAATGTTTTCGATATCAGATTTTGATACATATTCATTTTAATTGGAGAGCAATAGAAATATCCTTTATCGTGATGATATCTATACTCATATTATAAGTAAGTTTGCAAGGAAACCATGTTCACTGTAAAGTGTTCGAAACGTCGGATTAATAATATATAAATCGCTTAATGTATAATACTCGCGTAAAATCAAATACAAGAAAATACGAAGTTTGCAAGGCTCAAGTTTTTACGTTTTCTACTGAACCCATTTAAAAAATTCTTTCGGAATTGGATTTTTTCGTGTTCCCTGAATTCTACAGTAGAGGCAGTATATGTAGCTTGGGCGAAGCCGGGAGAGAACGCTTGCAATAAGAGTCAAGTGTGGAAAGTGTTCATTTTCATTCAAGAACCAGTAGCTTTCAGAGTCATCAACTCATCGGTTTAACATTCTTTATATATTCTCATCACATTTTATTTCTAACTTTAAAATCATATTATAGATTAAGACTGTAATTTATAATATCTGTTAGTACATGCAGACATTCTGTTGACGATTGTTTTAAATATTTCAACAATAACTAATTCATAAGATAAAATTTAAACTTATTACAATTAAAAAATATTGTGCAATTAACAATAGTGTTTGCCTTTGATAAACATTTTAAGCGTCTAATCATTATTATCACGGCAATTTGCTTAATAATGTTTGAACAATTTTATAAATTAGTAATTTCTAACAGCCGTCGTATATAACATCATGCATCACATAGCATCATCATAGCAGGGAACGGAACTGCGTGGGTTACGTGATGGTAAGCGACCAACTTCGCTCATCAACATATTAAGAGGTAGGACGGGAAGAAATAAATAGGCTTGGAAGGGTGATGAAAAGGATACGGGCTCAGCCTTCTCCATCCATCGAATAAAACACAGCAGCATAATATATGCTACTATTTCAAGCAGATGTGGAGGAATTTGTTTTTTTTTAATTTTTTTTTTTTATATGTCATAGCGGGCAACTGAACTGGTGGTTCGCCTGATTGTAAACGGTCACCACCGCCCATGAACATTCGCAGAGACCTCTGAAAATGCGCTGCCCGCTTTTAAGGGATAAGGGATAAGGAAAGGATTGATGAATGAAAAAAAGGAATGGACTGGGAAGAGCTAGTAGAAGGAAATAGTACTCCGGCTCCCCCACTCACTGTACGAAACACAATAGCAAGTTATTGTTTCACGTCGGTTTTCTGTGGGGTGTGGTATTTCCCCGGTGCGAGCTGGCCCAATTCGTGCCGAAGCATGCTCGACTCCCACAATTTTGAAGCCAAATTCAATACATACCTTTTTAATATTTTAAGTAGTATTTTGTGCTGCCACTAATTAGATTGTGATACTATTTAATCAATAAGAACATTAATATCACCTCACATTCTACTTATTTCCACTCAGAATCGTTAGATTTTCATTGTAACAATGCTCGCTTAGCTCAGTTCAGTTATTGAACATTTCTATCTAAAGCTCTAGAGCTTGAAGATATTGTACGCAGTCAGATATTGGACAAACTTAATCTCTCTCTTAAAATAATATTTCTCTACATTGTAAAAGTTATGGAAACATACGTTGGGTTTAATAACAGATGACCATGTCCTTTTGCTGATATCACTAACATTTTGATATGTTATATTACTAAATAAGTCTTTATTTCTTTGTAATCTGCAATACTTATTAAATCTGGAAAACTTTCAAATGGATATATAGCCAAACGTAATTCGTCGATTTTCTTCTTCAAATGAAAATAATTACCTATCAAGCACAAAAGGATCACGATTCATTCTCACGGAATTTTCAAGTAACAAAACTAAAACAAAATAAAAAATAAACTACAGTGGAATTGAACACCTTCTTCGTTTCTGGAAATGTCCTTAAAAAAGAATTAATGAAGTTATATCTGTGATTAACTGTAAATTTTATAATGTTAAAAGTTATGCATAAGCAATAGCATAAGTTGTATATTTTGGAATAAATTCATAAATAAATTGATGGGGTATCCTGATTCATGTTCGTAGTAGAAGTTCGCAGCCAACAAGCGATTGTTTCTCAAATGTTTGGGACGACCGGAAAATCTGACCCATACATAATGTCTTTGGAAACAGTTTCAATTCATGTCTGGTCCAAATACAATCCGTTACACGAAACTGTTATACATTATCGATGATGGGATTATTTGGCTATAGTTTGAGGTGTATATCAAATTAGTTCATTATAAATTCATGATCCTGTGAGCAAATGGTTATTACACGTTTATATAAGACACTAGCTGTGCGCTCAGATTCCGTCCGGATTGAAACTATTTTACTTTTTATTTGAACTACAAATTTCTCCCTTTAATAACGACTAGAAAACATAAAGATTTACCTAATGTGGTACAGTCGTTTTAAAGTTGTGCGCGTACAAACATTTCGGTGATTCATTTGTTCAATTCTGCAATATGATATATGGAAATTTTTGCATGTATTTTAATACTAAAATCGCTAAGTCAGACATATTGACTCAAAAATGACTTGTAATTTTTTCTCGTCTTCTGTATTTTGTTCCAGTAAATCATCATATTGAAGGTAGAAAGGGAATAATTAGGAGATGTGGTTACTGAGTTGTAGGTCAATTTCATTTCGCTTTGCTGATTTTGAAGGAATGCAAGAAATAAATATGCATGAGTTCGATGATATTTACAAATTTGTGGATGGAACGCATACGTAACGATAAAAAGAAAAACTAACTAATGAAAAATATAATTATTATTAAACATTAAAACTATAAACATTATTATCATATTTGATCAAACTTTCAAAATTTGTTTGAATTTTTTTCATGATAAATGTCGTTACTGCTTACTACCTACTTTATAACGGATCTCGCTCTAATTTATAAAAAAATATGTTTTTTTTACTTAAAAGGTCAATTTATTTTTAGTGTATTAAAGGCTTGAGATGATAGCACTGAAGAAGACTTAAAACTACTTCCCGCCTGTAAAAAGCACAAGAACATATGTATAAAAATCCTTTTTTAAATCTATTTTAATACATATCATCTTTTAACATACCTACTTATATATTTTTGGTATCGACGTACACAAATTTTTAAAAAGAGTTATTAATGAACACTCTTGTACTTTTTACCTTCTATTTCAGTCCTTTCCTTAAGTGGTTGGGCTTACTCAACTCCGAACTGAACTTAATGAAAAGGTGCCAGGATTAAAGCACCTGCGTGAAATCTAATCATAATACTTCCCATTTTAGCGTCACATGAAAAATAAACTTGTTACATATTTTATTAATTATACCTGCATATCTAAAATTATAAATGGTACTACATAAAATAATCATATGAATAAGTTACCTCGTGTAAAAATTGGTCCACTTTAAATCGGTGTAAAATCACAATACATGGTGTTCTTTTTATCCGTCACTAGACGCGAAGTTTGCTATATGCTTGTAGGCAGTTGTTGCGACATTCGCGCCGGCCGGCGTCGAGCGGCAGACTGCCGGGCCCCGCGCTCGTGCATTCGAATTTCGAACCTTAGCTGTTTTGATTTATAAACACCGTGTCTGTTTGACAAAATACCCAAAAAAAAAAATTGTTTTATGTGAAAATGAAAAGCATTTATTTACATAAATATATGCTTTTAAAACGTCTTAATTAAACCGTACCTTTTGCCCTACTGAGTCTGGCGATCACATAACTATTGATGATTATATTGATGAGTTACTATTTTATAATTATGATTCTCATAAAGACATGCGTACACGTACGTACACTAATTCAACATCATTCGGTAAAAAATATTACAATTTTAGATATTGTTACATCATATTTACTCCTTCTGTCATCTTTATTTTTATTTTATTTTATTTTTTGGTTTTACATGAACACATTATTTTGATCATTGTTTGATATTGATAAAAACTCTTTAATTGTAATCATGATACATCAATTAATTCTTTGACACATAATAATATTACAAATTTCCTCATTTAGCAGCAAGTACCTTTTTGATTTCGCACATTTCATATGCTATAGACACGTATCGGTAATTGGTTTCCGTTATATGCAATACGCAGGCCGAAAAATTTGCAATCGCATATTCGAAAACAATATCCGGCGCGATCGCCCTCAGCGCGCCAATTACCCCGTCGCTTATACACACACGTACGACTAAATCTCAAATTAAGATACACTCTCTATATTGCTATATTCGAAATTGTTCGTAGTGTGTTAGTAGGAAGATCTTACAAGAATTTCAATGCGGTACAGGGAAGATTATTTCATTGAACTTTATTTTTTTTAGCCATTATATTACTAAACTTTAAATATGACGTAATGTAATATTGTTATAAATGTGTAATATTGTTATTGTGGGAGTCGAGCATGCTTCGGCACGAATTGGGCCAGTCGCACCGAGGAAGTACTACACCCTCACAGAAAACCGACGTGAAATAATAGCTTGCTATTGTGTTTCATACGATGAGTGGGGGAGCCGGAGGCCTAATTCCATCTCCTCGCCCTTCCCATTTCATTCCTTCTTTCCAGTCATCAATCCTTTCCTTATCCCTTATCCTTTAAAAGCGGGCAGCGCATTCTCAGAGGTCTGAGCCTCTGCGAATGTTCATGAGCGGTGGTGATCGTTTACCTTTAGACGAATCACCAGCTCAGTTGCCCGCTATGACATAAAAAGAAAAATCTTAAGTCTATATAAGAATAATGTAAAAAACGATCTCATTTTGTCGGTTACGAGCATAAAACGTCCAGAAAAATCAAAACTTACCTTTGCAATGTTAGTTTAGATAACATGTCGTAAAGATTGCCGTGGGCATTTTCTTCGGATGTTATAATTTTACATACATGTAACCGGAAATATATTAAATAATTTTCATAACAATATTTAAATATTGTATTGCTTTAAAATTGTATACATTCATCATCAGCCCTTATATGTTCCCACAGGTGGGACACAGGCCTCCTATGAGACTTCAGGCCATAATCCACCACGCAGGTCAAGTGCGGGTTGGCAAATGTCACATGTCGTCAAACTTTTGATTCTCGGGGATGCCGGTAAAATATTTTACATCTTTCCATGTTACTATTATAAATACATTATTATAATTATCAACAAAATATATGGGACTGGAGTAGTGAAACGGTTTGCTTTATATGCAAAAGTGTAGTCCCATTAAGAAGGATCACTACAAACTATAATTTATATTTAAACACTTGGTTTTTCATACAAAGAATTTAATATGATTGGAATGCAAATACATTATCTGACAGTCCTTTTCAAAACTACAATAACATTTGGTTTTTTATGTTAATAAAATATCTGTGATATTTATAGGTACCACCAAAATTTATAGACCACTACACTACACACAATTAATACTATACTAAAATGTCCAAGTACCTTTATAGATACACACACTTGCGAGGTTTCAAAGAACAAAGTTACTTTTAAGATATTGTGATAAATGTACGTTACTCCCATATTTATGTAAGGGACAAACTTTGGTAACTTATAGACCTTTGAATAAAATAAACAAGTTATTTATTATCAAACAGGAAGGCAAGAGTTTACCTAATCTAGAAACTTCTTTTGTTTATGACATTATCTATGCAAAAATTGTATTTTGGGTAGTGCGTTGAGATATAAACGATTAAAATACCAGAGGTTACACGCTGAAATTTTACGTTGAAGTCTGTCTATAAAACAGCTAGCAATCATAATATTTAGATCGACAATTATTATAGAAATCCGCCAAGATATTTTTGTCTTCATTTTATTATACACTTTTATAATTAAGACAAAAAATATCTTTGCTAAAAATTTCTTATTATATACTTTTATTCATTTACTATTATTGAAGTTATCATGATAGTTATAAACCAAAAAAGTGCTTCTAAAAGAAGCCGAATTGAAAAATAAATATTTGCAGTTTATCAGCTTAAACACATGTGTTTCTTTTATATTCTGTGCTATAGGCGCATACAATCAGAGTTATTTTCAAAACGAAAAATAGACTCTCAACATAAAATAAGACTCTCAATACTTTTAAGTATTTTCTTTAAATTGATCGAGAAAACTTTATCGAGTTCTTATCTGTACAAATTCTAAAATATGAACTGTTCATAACATTATCGTTTAATATTTAAAGCAGTGATTCGAAAGCTGTTATCTCCGTGGGTCATAGCGTAAGTGTCAGATATGTCGAGCAATGTCAGCGAAATTTAATTAAACTCTGAATGCGACACAGATGGCCTCTTCCTCGTTTGTAATGTAAGGGTAACTGGCTCTATTGTTTTCAAATATTAGATTTTAACCAAACAATTGAATTTCTAACGTCGCGTCCTTCGTCTGCTTATTCATGTTTTACATTATCTGATTTGTTTTCTTTTAAGTCTATTTTATTTAGATAGCTTACAATGGTCCTACTGAAAAAACGTGTTATTTTTCTTTCGAGGCTCTGAATTTGTGTAGGTATTCATTGCCATCATAATGTCACTTTAAAATTTAATTTAGACTTAACAAATTCTCGTTTTCATCTTAATTATTTCTCAATTAAAACTTAATATTTTGCGAAACCGGTATATTTAATAAATATATACATCTTCAATAGATTTATAGCAATGTTTCTCGTGTTTCACAAATTTTGAACAAGACTCGGATTACAATTTTAAAATATCAACAATTCCTTTTATTTTGTTAAGACGAAAAACGGCCAATCGTTTATTAAGTTGAACACTTTTCGGCGCGTGACTTATACAATTTTGATAAAATTAGGTCAACTCTTCTCTGCCTTCAGATATTTGACACCTGGTACAAATTTCAATACTCTTGTTCACAGTTTATTTTATGGGGATTTATTCTATGGCAACGAGAATCTCAATTCGCTTGTTCGGAATCATTAATTGAACGAAGTGAGTTTTTATTATTAATCAAATTACTATTTGAGCCAATTATTGTGAATGATGAAAGTGAAAAAATATTGATTTCTAGCTTTTAATAACAACATTTTCTTTTATACCAGGCATAGAGATACATAAATGTTGTCATCTTTTTTTAATAATTGAAATCACTAGAGCATCACGTAAAAATACATTCAAAATAAGCGCTAGCATAAATCCTCGAAAATATTTTCATTTAAATTTCAAGGGAATCATATTACATCGCCAGTCCGGAAAAGTATGCAACGTTAATGAAAAGCATTCCGTGAGGGCCTCATTCGAAAGGCTTACTAAGTTTGGCAACACGTCATAGTGCTAGGTATAATATTATTGTAGGGAATATAAATGCTGAGAAATGGGAAGTAGTCTTTTCTGGGAACGTTGGCTTAAAGTAAATATTGAGATCGTACGTGGTTTCAAATTTCCTGTATGTTTGGCGAAAAACTTTAAAAGTTGTTCCTAGCATGACATGTTAAGACCATTTCAGTTGTAGCTATTGAATAGTATTGATATTTTTGATTATATTTTTCTTTTGACGATAGATTAAGCAAAGTAAAACAGACATGAATTCACGAGATTCACAAATGAAGGTCTAAAGCTCTCGCATGAGACCTTTTTAATCCCCAAACAAGGACCTTAAAAGTAATAAAAAGGAATGAAAAAAAAATACATTGGAGACAATAAATTTGGAGGCTCAATCATAACATTTATTATTACAGAAATTTTTCGTTATCACAATCTGAACTCTTTTAATCAAGTTTTAAAACGTGTTTATAAATTATTGCAAAATGACAATAGTGTAGAGCGAAAATTTGAATATTAAAAAACTAGACAAAATTTAAATGGGACCACATGGCAGGCACAGCTTACAAATGAAAAACGTTAACAACCAAGTAATACGTTATATCAAACACAAAAATAGAGTCGAATTAATAACCTGTACTCCCTTTTTTCAAATCGGTTGATAATGTTAAATCAAAGTTTTGCCCGAACTATGAGCATGGACGTGTATATACACAAAATTATTCACATACCAAGCCAAAAATAGAATGCTGCCGCTGAAAAATGCAATGCAATCTCAAAGGCTCTTCTAAATATTATTGATTGAAATTCATAAATATGTAATATGAAAAGCAAACAGTACGTTCTTTTGACTACACATTATTTTACTACTTTCAAATTAAAAAGAAATAAAATGTTTTGTGGAACGCAACTATAATTGTAAGTAAATCCTTTTTTAAATATCGAACGAGCGTTCTTTGAATGCCTGAAGCCTACAATATTGATAAAAGATAACTCGGCCACGTAGTACGTAAATGTACATTGTACTCGTATTTTCAATATACAAAATGGAATGCCCTTGTCTTGTTCAGGACATTGAGGAGGATTTAAATGGTATCTAAAGGATTTCGCTTTTTTATGCCGCTGTACTTTGATTTTACTTAACTATTAATAGTTTTTAGCGCGGTAAAGTGAAAGTATGGAAAAATACGAAATAGTATGATTATCTATTATTACCTATTATCTCTACATTAATCACCGTCACCAGCTGCCTGTTTAGAATATTACTATTTAGCAATTAGCAACAAAAGTAATTGCCTTTGTAAAATGGAACGCCACAACGCATTTTAATAACTTTGCTGCATAATTTTAACAGGCGTTTATAAATTGCGATGCTACGTGCATTGTAATTGTCTTAGACGAAAACATTGTAAATACATGCTAAATTTGGAGCGTAATAACACTTTCAAAGTAGAAAATAATGTTTTGCAATTACTTTTGACCTTTATTATATTACATAAATATTTGCTGTAACAGTTTTAAAGTCAACTACAAGCGTAAATGTTAGCAGTTTAAGATGAAACATTTTTTTTTTATGTTACCGTCGGCAATGGAGCTGGTGGGTCGCCTGATGGTAAGCGCTACCACCGCCCATGAACATTTGGAGAGGCGTAAGGTCGTTTGCAGACCTTACGTCTCTCCAAATGGATTGCCGACTTCAAATTGGAAAGGAAATGGGAAAGGATTGATTAGAGGAATAAAGGAAAGGAATGGGACGGGTAAGGAAAGGAAAATGGGCCTCCGGCTCCCCCACTCACCGAACGAAACACAGCAGTATGCTATTTCTCGCCGGTCTTCTGTGGGGGTGTGGTACTTCCCCGGTGCGAGCTGGCCCAATTCGTGCCGAAGCGTGCTCGACTACCACAATAAGTATTTATATTTAAAAAATATCAAATTTCGTAAGGATATATAGTGCTTTGAACAATTGCTGGCTAAATCATATACACTTTTATTGCTTATCATCTTTTTGCAATACATAGGTAAAACATTTTGCTAACATACTTTGTAATTGAATCTGTTATACCTGTCCTTAATTTGTATCGCACTGCACAAATTTAACGAATGAACAATTGAGCGTGTTAAGAAAATCTCCTCGTATCTAAAATTACGCAAAACTGTCTAAACGGCAAGGATCTTCGAAAAATTCTAGACAGTATCCTTCAAAATAGACGCCTCCTTGGTACAGTGGTAAACGCGTGAGCGTAGAACCGAGGGGTCCTGGGTTCGATTCCCGGTGGGGCCAATAAAAAAATATGCCTCGGTCTGGCAGGACACAGTAGGCTGATCACCTACTTGTCCATAAAGAAAATCGATCAGTGAAACAGATGTATATCATCTGCCCCATACCCCAGCACATACACGAGACTTCACTTTTTCTTTTTTTATCATTCAAAATAAAAGTACATGAATTGAGTAACAAAACGTGAAATGGCCAGTAATTAAAGTCTAATATGTTAATCTGCAGATATGCAGTCGCCACCACTGATACCGATCGTGGGGTCAACTGACCAATGACCCATGCTCCGTTTATGTCATTGCATGTTACGTCATTACCAGTCCTGGCAACTAGCGAAGCTAACACGAACCACCAACTAAGAGGTCAAATTGATTTTGTGTCGTATAGCGCTCTGATTTTTTAATTTAGCTATATTTACTTGAATAAAACATGTCATAATATGTAATCGTCTCGGTATAATGAATGGCGATTAGCGAGTTATCTTCTGAGATGAAAAGCAATTGTGATTAATTGTTTTTTTTACAATTGAGTTAAATTGGTAACTATGTATTAATTTTATAATAGGTAATACATATTTATAAAACCAGGGCAATTAAATTGATTGTGTATTTGCTCTCATTCCGAATGTAGAGTTTTAATTGTTTTGTTTCACTTTTAACTAGTTATATTATATACGACGTCAGAAGGTAGTGTGAAATATATTTTAATAGGTAGTAAATAGTTTGTTTTAAAGTCCATTAAATAGAACTCGTGTGCAATTTACCAGAACTAAATACGTAATACATTAGTCATACAGCACATGGTAAATTACGAAATGCATGCAAAATCTGTGATTCCATTAAAGCAACGTCGCTATGAAGATCACGGTGCATTAAATTAAAACTGAAACGTGCAGAGTTCAATTACATTAATGTGTAAATGTCCACATAAAATGCTAACAGAGGTCACATAATGTTTGCCCTGCTTGAACACGTCCCTCGCTCGCTCAAAACATTCCCTCGCCTCGTCTCAGCTATAAAGCTTTGTAATTACGGAATAACTCTGTACCTGGGCTAAACCGGGATATTTATTTAATCATTTTGACGAGAAAATAACGCACAAGGTACGTTGTTGCTTATCATCCAGTCGAAGCGCCTATGTATCGAATTAGTGGATATCGATGTGGTAGATAGACTTGATAGTTTCAGTCACTGTGGGAAATCTTTTCGAGAAATCATGAAAAACTTGTCTTTTCGTTCATAGTTTTCAATAAGAGATAACGCAGTATCATTGTAAAGAGCTCAGGAAATGCCATATATATGAATTGGCTGAACATATATATGAATTAAATGAACAGGCTGAATTCTATGGTTGATAAGTTTTCATGCAGACGTAAAGCAATTTATTTAGACTCTGTTAATTTTATATTTTAACTAGACGCTCGTCCCAGCTCCGCCTGGATATCAAGATGTCTGTGTTATCCCAAGGGAGCATTTAATCGGGCTTAAAAGTCCTCCTATCCTATCACTCAAGTTAACTCATACCCGGTCTGTATACCAAATTTCATATCCGTTAACTAGTTTCAGTGTGATTGATGGACAAACATCCAAACAAACAAACTTTCACATTTATAATATTAGTGTGAAGTGTGATATTATTTTTATCTGTTTTTGTGCAGTTGCAAATTTTACTTATTCGTATTTAGGTACTATTTGATTGACATTGGAACGCAATTTTAATTACTGCTAGCTTAATTAGTTTCACTATTTTAATGACAACTGTATGCATTAAGGTATATTATTATGTTATAAAAGTAGATAATTAAGATTTATATTAATATTTAATAAATTATCTATTGGTTTTGTTACTTATTATTCTGTGTAGTTTCTGTTTTAGTACTCCTATAGTACTTTTAAAGCACGTAGGTATTTAAATTCACATTGTTATAATTTTCTTATCCGATTGAACATTCAAATTCTAAAAAAGAAACTTCTTAGTGAGGGGAGTTTTGAAACAAGTAAAAGAAAATTGCTAATGAAAAAGTTTATCCCCAATCCCACTTGTAATAAAATGTATGCTGCTGTTTAATTTCTTAAATATTTAATTATTTGTTGTACACATTGATAAATTATGTATATTTATGGGGCTTATTTTAGACAAATGAAGAAAAAGTGGCATTATGTTTTTTTTTTTGTATATCTTAAACCATTATTTAATACCTGCGTAACACAGTGATTTCTTTGAGGACTGTAGGTCATGTATAAGTTTCTTGTACCTTACAGCATATTTCATAATAAAATCGATCGTTTTATTAATAACTAGTTCATTAAACGATACACACAGCCCCTGTAGAGACTTCCCTATAAGGATAACGAAGTCATGTTAGGAAGCTAAACGATATACTATAATTTATACAATATTCTGACTAATATGGCAATGGATGATTTATTTTTACTTCCGATGATTAAGCAGATTGTAAATCACACATATCACAGGCACATTTACCATTAAACAATTTAAATGTTTTAAAGTTTAGATCCACATGTATACAATTTTAATGGTTAATTATTATTGAAAAGTTTTGATGGCGTGGTTAATTTTGCAGATTAATCAACAAAATTATTATAGTGCAACTTAAAAATCTTATAATGTGTTTTCCACATTTATTGAAATTCGATCTGGTCTTTTGCAATAGGAAATCGGAAATACAAAAACATGATTCTAATGTTATGTGTATAATATTAACGAATAAATAAGTTATTTTGTGAGTATGAATACCAGCTCCCTTGTCGACGATGACATTAAAAAATTACAAAATTGGTATAAATTTATATAATACTAGACGCTCGTCCTGGATCCGTGAGGACATCGAGATTCCTATGTTATCCCAAGGGAGCTTTTGATCGGCATAAAAAGTATCCTATCACCTAGTCAGCTCATACCTCGTCTGTTTACCAAATTTCATCAAAATCCGTTAAGTAGTTTCAGCGTGATTGGCGGACAAACATCCAAACAAACAAACTTTCAAATTTATAATATAAGTGTGATAATAATAAAAGTAATCCCATAAATCAATCTTAATAAAAGAGCAAATGGAAAATCACACCTGCCCTCTCTAACATAAGAAATTGTGCTTAATTTCTAATATTATTGTGCATTTTTATCCATAGAATTTGTGGTGGTCATTTTTAATTCCTAATAATACTGTAATAATAAATTGCCGTTCAGTTACATGTACGCTTTTTATTGCAGAAATAATTGGGGCATAGATTCAACAGATGTCGTTTGTGCGACTAGATCTTAAAGCATAACATGGCACCAATTAAAATTGCATAAAATTATTATTTTTCAACATGTTCTTTTTTATTTTGTATGGTATGAACATACGTACAAGTCTCAAAAAGGAGGTTCACAATTCCGTTGCATTTTCAACCAACTTAAAAAATTTAAGTAATCAATTTCATTGAACTTTTTTAGGCTTTATTACTTACCTCAGTACTTTCGACTGAGTGAATCTATGTGATAATTGTTTTTTATAGTAAAGTTGGTGCCTCCCGTATGGTCCCATTTTAACTTGTTCCAGTTCTGCCAATTTGAAAGCGGTTTAGTTTTTTGTTAAAAAATTTATGATCTCGAGAAATTTTGAAAGAACAAAAAAAAATGGATCACGTGGCGGGATTCGAACCCGCGTTTTTTGCCAAACCGTAGCAACGCATAGAGCATTTCAATGCTATAAAACTAAAAATTAAAGTTATTTATTCGTTGCTCGAAAACTTTATATTTGAATTTTTAGATGTCTCATCAAAATCAACTCAGTAGCTACTTCGTTTTAGCAAATTTCCCTCACATGAGGCCTACTAATTGGGAACAGATAGGTCGGGCTGGTGATGAAAGAATACCGGATACGTCTACTATTAAACTACTAAAGAAAAGCAAATTATTTCATCTAAATCTGTAGTCGTAGTCATAGTCGTAAACTTTGGAGTTTATAAACTAGGTACACACCATGTACAAAATGATATTATGTTAAAGTTAACGTGCTGTTTTAAAAAAAGAGCCTCGGTTTGAGTCAGAATCATCAATTATTTTCAATAAATATTTCATACAAACCGGTGCTGTGGTATAACCATGAGAGCATAACAGATAGACAGACTTCAGCATTTATAGATGATATTATTTTAGATACAGACCAAAATTGCTATGTAGTAGTTATGTAACTCTTGTTACAGCGACACATTATGTTATGTTAGAAGTAATTAAGAAAAATTAAACGTTTTAGTGAAACACGTACCGCGTTAGTAATTAAAATTTAATAACTTACAAGTACATGATTTTTCAAAAGTGGGGCAAGCACATACATGTTAAAAGAAAATATTTATGTTACCTGAGCTGTTGAATGAATATTATTTATTAGGAGTTATTCAATAGAGTCTTATAAATTAGGAGTTATTAAATTCAATAAAATAAAACATGTAGACAATTTAATTAACGTCAACTAGTCGAGATAAGGAATGTAGACAAACGAAATGGTCCTAACTTCGGTACTTATATATCGAGTATAATGTACCCTCTGTACCATGAAACACGCAACAACAGGAGTTATTGGGCCACAGATGATTTTGAAGAGAATATTGTATACGAAAGGTACTAGTAACGCTGAGTTTGTTGTCATTTTTTTCTCGTTTCGTTGGCGATACTGTAGGTTTTTTTTCTATATAATCAAATTCCATTAATACCTTTTTTTTTCTTCGTAAAAATATTGTTATACACTTGAATATATAGTATGATTACTACTTTTATACAAAATATATTATATTTGTAAAAAAATCATTATTCTAATGAAAAAATAATAGTGGCACGATAATGTGTTCCTGAAATAGAAATGTATCAAAATCGGAAAAAAGTCACATTACGTTGCAATATCGTAAGAAAGGTAATACAAATTACAGCAACTTTTCAAGACGTCGTAGGCAATATACACTGAAAGGGAAGCAGAGTACAGGCAATCTGTAAACTTGTGGAGGCCTGTCAAAACTACATTATCGGATCGGAAGCGTTGATAACTACAACAACCAACCCACCAACACATATACTTATTGGTACGTAATATAGATTATTGTGCCGACTTTATTAATGTGAAAAACATAAACTGCTCATAGGTTTTTATTCGTACCACTGCTTAAATGTGCGGTGTAATTTGTAAATTCTGCTTTATGGTATTTTTGAATGTATACCTAACTAGCTTCGCCCCGGCCTCGTGTGTGGAATATATATAGCTTATGTCAAACAGTAAAGTTACAGCTTTTTAATGGTGAAAACATTAGAACATACTTACATAATATGTATCTTTCCTCTTTATGATATTAGTATAGATGTCTGAAATGAGATTCGATGTAAAAGTTTAGTTCTTTAATACTTATTGCATGTACAGATTTAGATGTGTGGGGTAAGCTTGGGATCGTCGAATTAATAGAATGACATGGACTTCTTGCATCTTCGGAATGAATACGTATGAATAAGTGAGCATATTTCAATTTAAATAGAAGTTCTATCTATTTCGATTATGAGTATACTCATATTTTATGGGCTTTTGAGAAACTGCCAAATATGTGCGTGGGTTCCTTGAATATATTCGCAAAATCTTGAGAAATTGGTGCTCCTGGAGAATAATAAGAATGGAGAATAATATAAATTTATTATTTCCTTTCCGAACTTTCATCTGCGAGTTTCATAATACCGAAAATATACATGTTCTATCCCACGCACACTGTCTACGAACAAACACTAAACAAACATTGTTGTAAATAGGTTTCATGTTTTTCTTACCTTGTACAGTTTTGTGACACAAAATCATAAATTTGTTCATACTACTACGAAATTATTGATTTAGCTGCCAAATAGACCATGTAGGTGTTGTTCAAAACACAGTTTTCTAGTAATTCTAATATCAATGCTAGAGTCCTAATGCTAAATAAATGGATCTTAATATTTTTCTTATAGCTTTATTTTCAAGACATTTTCAAAATACGACTAATTCTACAGTTAAAATTAAAATTATTTTTGATATATTCTCAGAGGTAAAACACTCCACAAGAACCATAACTGCAAAGTTTTGTAATGTATTATCACAGATTAGGTAATAGTAACTAGTATCATAGTGAGATTTCTAATAACCACGCCTACGCAATTTATTTATGACAACTGTTCAGCCATACAATTAATTGTTCATTGTATTGATAATAAAACAATTCACAGTCGAACTAAATGTTAACAATACCGAGCATTTAAGATAAGTCAATTGGGTTTTTGCTTTTATGCCATTTACCTCTGATATATCGTACTAACATACGTTTAAAACGTCGTAGGACACTACTAAGTTATAGATAATTAACTAATTAAATGGAGATAATGGTTAAAATGAGGTTGATTAAATAAAAAACTATGGTCGACTGATTAAAGGCATTTCAAAGATACGAAGACGAAAATAAATGGAATTTTTCACATTTTACAAGCGAAATAATCTCGTTGCGCCGGGGCTTGTTTTAAAAATGCTTTAGTTCTCGTAATGAGCGGTGGTTACATTCCTAATGACATTTCACACGACAGCGCAAGTGGTACAGTTTGTTGAATTCGAGGTAATCTTGGATGCTGATCGTTGTAAGGCTCTAATAAACGCCAGGCGGGTTGATTAACAAGCCTGTTTGTTTTTTAACGACATCGTTACGTCGTGGATTCAACTGTCTTTAAATTAATTTGGAATGTGATTTACTGAGAAGTTCTGGAACGTCTAAGCGGTGCTTCGCGCCTGGGTCGGGTGTTGGAGTTTTTTGAAATAACACACACAAATATAACAAATAAGAGACACTCGAATAAAAAAAAAACGGTTCGGTTATTTTATAGACAAAGTTTTATTATTTTAATAAATGGGTCACCAATACAAACAACTCGAAGGGAAAAATGTTTTTCGTTTGACTCACCTACAAACAAAAACAGTTTGAATTTATATTACGGGGTAGGTATAACAGTTTCGGAAAATCATTCTTTAAAAGCTTGCATTGTTCCCGTATTTTATCAACCATTCTATGAGGATAATTTTGAATAAAACTTTATAAGGAGAAACTGTTGGACGAAAATTTTTAGTTTATTGTGAAAATTAAAAAAGGATCGCAAGTAATCGATACGGGTTAGGTAAATTACAAATTTATTTTGCAATTTGTCTCGCAATCAAGTTTTATTCATAGTATGAAATTTTGGTGTAAATTTCGATCATATAATTAGTTTATATTTTTTAAGAAGTTATAAAATAAGTATAACAAGAGAGTTATAATGTTAATGTCATTAAACAAAGCTAATTAAAGCGAAACTTAATTAATGACATCTTTAGAAATTAACAGTAATATAGTATGGTATACAAATATTGAGTGTATGTTATGTATTCTTATTTATTTAAACGATTTCCAAAACTTTTATACTTTACTATCTGCTATAAGACATTGTTTTTTTACTAATGAGACGTTATGACAATGTGATCGACCGCTGTTGCTTTCGAATATGCCCCAGTATGTCAAAATAACAATTATGCAATGTGAGCCGTGGCTGGAGGCGTGGTGTAGTGAAAGCTCGAAGATCACGACTACAGCATTTGTCCTTTATACCACATCAATCAATGTAAACATCTAGAACTGTAAGGTAATGGGCTTGTTATATTTCACACTCGGATCGGTGGTAGCATTTCCTTTTAGGTTCGAATAAAGGTCTGAAATAGATAGCGAATCGAGGCGTGGTCCGGCGTCAATACACCCGTTATGTAAATATAAGTTTATAATGGTCGTTCATTTGTTTAGGCACTTATATAGTTATGCTACTTTAAATGGAGATTTTAAAAGAATATGTATAAACAAGGATGTAACATGCCAATTGAATCGTTATTTACTTTTTTGGTTATGTAAAAACCTAAAGCTAATTTATTTATTATCAAAAGAGAAAATCATAAAATTTTAGAATTCATTATGTTATGCCGTAAAATAAAAGGGTACTGTAAATTTGCTAGGGCAGTAATCGACCGCAATCTTCACGTGTTTATCTGTGTACCGATAGCTCATTACGTCGGATCATAGCGGTATTTCGTTCTCATACATGATTTCGGAAAAATACTGTTTCATTACATACAGTGTCCATTATTTCCAGCCGTATTGCATCCGTTATAGTTTGAAAAAAAAAGCCTATAAAATATCAACATTTATTTTTCCTGATAATACCACTTAGCAGTGGTTAATGATAATAAGACAATTTTATTAGATAGTCGTACCATTACACTTGATTTTAAATAGCAAAACTCAACAAGTAAATCACTATCCCACTGGTATTCCATTTAATTTAGTTAAAATGCTAGTTAACCAAAACGTGAAGCATGAGTGCCCATTGGTTTTTGTTAAATTTTTTATCACGCTTAAATAGAATTCGACTTGCGATGGTGTCAGTGGATTTACGCTTATCAGGAGGTACTGACTATGACGATTCAGGATGTTGATTATAGAAGAAACAAAACAATGTTCAAATAGGAATTTCGTTTAATTTGACCAACGTGATGAAAACTTTTTGCACCCCGACTTTTTGTTTATGATAATACTTGAATATATTTTCATTAAGAGAATTTGTAATGCAAGGTGTGAATAAGGTTTTTAAGTAAATAAAGTGTTGTATTTATTTCATGTTATAAAATGTGATGCATTTTTCCTAAAAACATTATACCTTTAATTTTTAGTTTTATAGCATTGAAATGCTTTATAAATGAGAAATTTTGAAAGAATAGAAAAAATTTAGGCACATGAAACCGAAAGAGTAGAAGAAATTCGATTACTGTGGCAGGATCACGGGTGGCCGAGAGGCTAGGCGTTGCTACGGTTAGGCAAGATACGCAGGTTCGAATCCTGCCTCGTGATCAAATTTTTTCTATTCTTTCAAAATTTCTCAACATTATACCTTTATACCTTTAATGTACCATCAAAGTTAATTTGGCCGTTAGTTTTAGATTGACCAGAACGAACAGACTGACAGACGTATAAATAGGTTTTATTTATTATTTTATTACTCGCAGCAGAAATTCGATTACTGTGGCAGGATCACGGGTGGCCGAGAGGCTAGGCGTTGCTACGGTTAGGCAAGATACGCAGGTTCGAATCCTGCCTCGTGATAAATTTTTTCTATTCTTTCAAAAATTTCTTATTTTATTACTCTTCAACAAAAATTGTACAGGTAACTTAAAAAAAATTATGTATACGATACGCGAATTTCATATTATGAATACAATATATAAATAATATTATGAAACAGTTCTTTCTTTGAACAAAATTTAAATTTTGAAACAAAAATTACGCAAGCACAATCCCATCGAAAATAACAATGTATTTGGCATTCCAGCAACAATCCTAAGACAAAACATAGCGCGGGGTATTACATAAAATAAGTTTTCTAGACATTCATATAAATATGAAAACTTTTGCTTCACATCCTTGAAATATTACGAATATAAGGTTATTGGTCTCTACTAGCTTCTAGCAATAAAATCAAATTGCCCATCGTAAACCCGACCTCACTTTACCATAGTACATATCTACCAATATGCCGACGTATTTAATTGTAATTGATTAAAAATATTTCCAATAAAAAACTATTAATAACCAAAGATAGTTTAAATAGTATGTATAATCACTGCATAGTCAAAATAAAGTCGCTTCCCGCTGTCTGTCCGTATGTATGCATGGATCGCGCAACGAATTTTGATGCGCTTTTTTAACCGACTAAAAAAAGAAAGGTTAGATATTTGAATAGAGTGGTTTAGAGAGAAGGTTCATATGTATATAAAATACATAAAATTGCACCAGTACGAAGTCGAGAAATCGCTAGTGAATATAATCAATGGATTTGATGATTTGAATAATTATGATTTCGTATTTATAGTTATGTGTCATAACAAATATTAATGACCTACTAATTTGGTGTAAGCCATTTGAAAGTCATAATACCATAATGTAATCTTCCAATGAAGTTAAATGCAAAACTACCGCGGATGCGTTACACGATCCACTTCGACACCATTAGTCGAGGTGAAACTTTATAATTTGCGACCATGAGTGTACTCCGACAGTTTGCGAATTAATCTAGCTAGAACAGTAACGTCTGTTCTTTAGAAACTTTGATGGTTACACTTAATAGATAATTTTAAGTTGTAGTTTGGAACACGCTCGCATTGGGTGCTAATAAAGAATCACTTTTAATCTTGTAGTACTCTTTTATTGCTATTTCTTTTTCTACATGAAAGTACCAACGATACATTGTGACTTATTTGTTTTCAGTGTAAATAAGCGATAAACATACCTATGAACTTTAGAGTTTTGCATTAATTTAATAAATTACGATACAAATATATAATCATTTAAATCAATACGTAAATTAAGCCATGATTTATGCCTTAAAAGTTTTAGTTGTCGCAATAGCCCATTAGGGCATAATCGTGTCGAAAATAATTCTTTAGTTAAGTAAGCGCCTTTAACAGTACAGCTGAAACTTTGACGTCAATTACGATCAATTGACGCCGACTTAATGTGACCATAGTCGCTTGTGTAATATATATTATCTAATTGTTTCCTCGGGCACATTAACCTTTCGAAATATTATCGCGTTATCTGGGTATGTCCGATTTTTTAAATATTTATTTCGCGCTGTCAAAGCGTAAACTGTAAAAGATAATATGTATTACAATAGGTATATCTCTTTTCTAATTTTTAGATCGAGAACAATATTTCCATTAAAGATAAAGATAGAAAACCTTTCTATACTTTCACTTAAGCACGATGTTTACTTTCAAATAATTGATTAACTAATTTCAACGACATACCTCTTCAGATTAACTGTAATTAATCTTTTCAATTATATCTCAGGCGTAGAGTAAGATAATATTTATTGGTTTCCCAAGAAGCAGAATATTACTGATGTACCCTATAGATACGAAATAGATATGTTTTATTCTTTGTTTCTATTGTTTTAACTACAATTAGTTATTAATTTTACATTTTAGACATTGCTAATCTTGAAAAGAGCTTAAATCAATCTGCATAGATTCAATTTCGCATACACGATTCGCGTATGAAATACAAGTAGCCATTTAACTGTGAAATTTTAACTCAAACGTGTCACGTATACTACTTTTGCTACATTGCACCTACTTTGGTACTCTGATTTTACGTAAACGCGGGAATCACTCCTGCGTTAACAGCGTGCATATAACCGACCTAACGTGGACACATTGATGTCACATGTCCGTGAGTCGTGCCGCGTAAATTGACGTCATTACGCGTTGTCATGGAGAGCGAGAGTAGTTGCAATTATTGCACAAATTGATGTTCACTTCGCAGAGCTTTTAGAATGCTACTAATTCGCATGGTTAGATGTTGCATTCTTAAACTACTGAGAAAGATAGAAGTGTGATGTTTACAGAGGCTGTGAAATGTGAGTTATAACTGCTATCTTTTTATCACACGTTCGTGATCGATCGTTTATCGTACATTGACGTGATAACGCGTTGTTGAGGGGAGTAAGAATAATTGAGTAATTGAGATTACTGTAGAAATTAGCGTACTTTTCACCGAGCTTTTGGATAATGCTGTTTTGTATAGTTTGGAGCCCGAATTTAAAATAATTAAGCCAAATACATGAAACAAGTTTTTTCGAATAAAATTGCACAGACCACATAAGTACAGACTATAGGATGAATAAAATGTATTAGATAATGAAATATAGTTTAAAAAAACTAAAAAACACGCTTTTCAAGCACATCAAACTAAAAACTATAAAATAATTTTTAATATAA
>NC_052120.1:7417565-7428755 GCF_012273895.1 Zerene cesonia | reverse complement strand
AAAAATGAGACAATTTATATCATCATAGCAGGTAATTAACGTACTTTTTGTTTCATACAGTGGGTAATAAAAATCTGGCAGTTTATTAGAAATATATAATACTAGCTGCGCCCTGCGGTTTCACCCGCGTAAGTCCGTATCCCGAACGAATATCGGGATAAAAACTTGCCTATATGTTATTCCAGTTGTCCAGCAATCTTCCTATCAAATTTCATTGCAATCGGTTCAGTAGTTTTTGCGTAAAAGAGTAACAAACACACACATCCTCAAAAACTTTCGCATTTATAATATTAGTAGGATAAATTAGTATTGATAGATTAGTATGCGTAAGAAGTTTGTCAGAGGCATGCTTTTTTGCCTGACGATTGAATAGTGATATAGTAAGTTATATTTAACATTGAATCACGAAATGGATTGCTGTCGGATGTTGATACAATTCAACAAATTACAAGCTGCAATTCTCATTACATGTAAGGCTTATCAAGACGTATCATGTATACAGCCAAGGAGGTTTGACATGTGTGTGTTGTTTTAGTATGTTGTGTTTTTGTACTACATGTGTGTGTACCAAGGACTATCCTTCACTGAAATACATGATTTTCATACATTTAATAATATCCGGATACTTGTTTGTCTCTAATTATTAAACATTTGATTTAATTAAGAATTACCAGGAATACATACTTTCATATCTATGCATGTAGGATGAAATATATCTATAGTACTAAATTACAATTAGACATTCTAACAAATCTAGTATCGCTGTAGGTATCGGAAGTTACTCCGAAGTTTTTGTAATTATATTGTTGCATTTCTAACTTCATAACGACAAAGTTTCAAACGAATGGTTGAAACTCTGTCTACTTTGTTGTTTGTTGTTAGATTATAAATGTATACTACTTTATAATGAGATTACAATATGTTATAATGTAGGCCGTGGCTGTTTTAAAATTCGCTATACTTGACACGTTTGACCTTATTTCATTTTTTTATTAACTATGTCATAGTATTCTTTATAATAATTATTTTTTTCGTCTTGAATATTTGAAAAGTAAATTGAGAATATAAGTAATACCTTGAATGTTCTATAATAAGAGCATAAATAAATTCTTATAAAAACCTTGGTCCTGTCTATATTGAAATTTCTATAATTTGAATTTCAAAATACGAACACACGTCAGTTGGATATTATAAAGAAACGCCAAAATGAATGTCTGTCCAAAATAAAGTTATAATAAAAGATCGTTTGTGAAGATAAAAGTGATTTTTCGTCCTCATTACAGCAGAATTCAGGGCAAGCACAAAGCTTTGAGGATTCTGTGTGTTGTTCGTTGAACTCGTATCTCGTAAGGATAACTAGCCTGGTATTGCGTGAACGCAACAAAGATCCCTACTTGATATAGTCTAAGAGGCAGAAGTAATTACATTTTATCAATAATATTTTCTTAAAGAAATCTGTAATCACTTACATCTATTTCGTAGCAGTGGATCGAAGCAACAAATAAAAAAGCAAACCTATGAAAAAATAAGTTTAATGTAATTTTGATGTTGTTTTTTATATATTTTCGTAGGGATTGTGTAAAATTATATGAAAATTAATCTTGCTTTAGCGAGATTTCAGCGAAAATCAACTGTTATACAAAGAAAAAGGAATTTTTACACAATCTGTAATCTAAACGTATAATTTTTCGACATACGACATACCACATATAAGTTGTAATTTAATTTTTAGAATCTTAAGAATTTGATTTTATTAATAAATCATTCGAGTGCCCTGATGCTGTCTCTACATAGTACTCAAAATAAAATTAAGATAACTTCGCCAATCCCACAACTGTCTCTCAGAGTAAACTAACCTCTGGGAACCGTTCCGGGCGCTGTAATAAGGAAATCGTTTCTGACTCGCACGAAAATCGCTCCGGCGTGAGCGAGCCCTCCGTACGCCTAATAACCGGCCATGTTGACTCCTGTTATTTTCCCCACCTTTTTTATACAAGTACAAGGGTACCTAATTATACTTGATTTTAACTTGTTTTGAAAGCTTTTCGTATATTTGCAAATATTTTCAGATTAAGAGTAAGAATTATAAATAGATACAACCTTTAAATCTGGTTTGGATTATGACTACACTAATTCTGTGACTGGGCTGAATTATTTCGACAGTAGGAATCCAGATCATTCTTTCCTTATGTATGTTAAGGTAATCTTTTTGACAGGGATGTATGGTACATAATATTAGGAAAGTAAAAACTCAATAAACTTTGTCGTATTTTTTCTATGTATTCAACAACAATATAACCGACACTAATGAACTAGCGTCGCGTTACTGTGAATCCAATTCAGTTACTATAATTAATCAATGATTTTCTAAATATGTAATTTCTTTATTAAATTAAAAGACTAGTTCATAACATAAGTGATGTTTAAAATATGTAGTGGAATTAAATAAATAATTTACAATCCCAACAAAGACCCGCGTATCGCTATAGAAAATTAGCCACAGCTCCATAATCGGTCATCAGCTGAATTCCCAGAAAAGAGCTCTCACCGCAACAGAAGTTAAAATATTGTTAACTTACCCCATTCAAATCCTAAAGCATATGATAATAAGCATATACATTTGTGGGTATGCCAGTGTTTCTGAATCTATAGGCGTCACGATACAGCCTTAAACTGTTAGGGACATCGTAACTTCAGCGTTAATACGAGGGCTACGTTTGACAATATTGGACTTAAACGATTAGTGGATAGAATAGAAAATGCATTGTCTTGTGCGAATAATAGGATGGGATGCCGGAAAAGTGGACACACCGACTGACGATGTGATGAAGGAATTTAACAAACTGCACGTTTATCTTAACGTTTTCTTGTACGTGGGAAATGAAATTCTACATGGAAGTTGGATTTGCATCTGAGTTGTTTTTTTTTAATTTTATATTGTTAATAAAACATCGGATATAAGTTCGTCACGATCTATTGACTTTCTCAGGCTTCAGCTCCCCATATTTGCATAGTATAACTTTTTATGCACATTGTTGCAAAATGCTTTATCTAATATATGAAACTCAAAACAGATAATATTGTAAAGCGTGTGAATGAATAATGTATTAATATAGTATCAACATATTATTAGGAAAATATACAATAGTGATCACTTGTTAAAGTGAAAAGCCATTTGTATAAAGATATATATACTCGTATTTACAAAAAGGGTAATTATGGAACTACTCGCTGATTTTTCACAGAAGAAGTGACATTTCGTATCGACGATAATTAAAAATAAATTATGATACTTGTATAAATGTACATGAATATAAAATTTTTGAGTTTCGGTAATTCCAAATTTAATTGTACATAACACAATTTTAAATAAAAATTATTATCTTTTTTCTTTTTGCTGTGTATAAAATTTTGTTACCTTTATAAAAAACAATGGATATTAGCATGTTACATTTTATTACTATAATTAAGTTAATTCATCCAAAGTTGTCCAACCTTAATTAGTTACAATATCTTAAACGTGATAGTTCAAGTAGTAGGCAAACAGATTGTACGGTATATCTCTTGAGTGAAGAACTTTGAGGCACTCATGACTACAATGGTGCTTGAGCCTTATCAAACATTACCTTGTATAAGGAGTAGTCATAAATAACATTAGTTTTAATAGAAAACGACGGAACTAATATAATAGACATTAGAATACTATGATATGTTTATTTAATATTTGTAGTAATGTATGGAAATATGTGTCATGCACTGCTATGAAATTAATGTATTTTTTACTTTATTAAAAAGGATTTCCTGAAATAGAAGACGACGAAAGACATGCAACATGCGTTATAGAAATACCATAATAATTATTCAATATTTGCCCGAATAAAACTGCATAAACCATGAATAAATGAACTAGGAATGAAATGGTTTAATAAAAAAATGAATATATTATATGTGGTCGCGGCAGTGATGACGTTTTTCGTAATTTTTAGCTCATAGTGTTTAACATTGCAAACTTGTGATATTAGTTATTTACAATTATGTATAGTCTGTTAGAAAAAATGCGTAATTAATCTGAATATGTAGTTTAATGAATTCAAATACGAACGATAATAATTTACCGCTATAACTTAAATTATCAATGTCTATTTCATAAATAATTGCAATGACAAGAATGGGTAAATGCTAACTAAATGCATTCGGCGCCAACATCGAGACAAAACCATTAACAGTTGTGACTTTAACAGAGCAACAAGTAATCTAGAAATTTGATTGTAATATTGTATGGTAAGTGCAAGGCTTAAGGTTTATTATTAGATATATTTAAGACTGTAAAAATTTGAGATTAACTGATGAAATATTTGTTGGGAAGTACTTGTATACCATATTCACAAAAATGTTTTTTTTTACATCTGAAGTCAGTTTATTAATTATGCTATAATTATTGACTAATCTTTTCAGTTCCATTTCAGATATTTCAAATATTTACAGGAATAATTATTAAATATATTATGTAATGTGTAGTTTGTTGATAATCATACAGCACGTGCAGTTAATAATTATAATGTATGTATTACTGAGCCTCTAATAATTACGTTTCGTGTAAAGAAAAAAATAATTTCCAATATATTTTATACTGTAAAACTTCAGTAAGGCTAAATGAGAAAATTCTTACGACGAGATTCCCACAGTAAATAAAGGTGTCACTGTTATCATCTAGAGAAACATTGATTCTACTATTTACATCGACATTTTCGCTTCGGCTTGAACCGTACTAGCGTACAATTCATATTGCATGTCCAGTAATGCACCGCCCACGGCGAACCAGCGATGGATTCAAAATACAATCTTAATTAATCCTAATGTCACAACATGTCCCTTTATTCACAGAAAATTCAGTCCTAACTGCGGGCCGTTTATGTTTATTCTTGAGTGACGTATCAATTGTGTTAACGTCATGTCGTTTATGAAACTACAGGCTCAGAGGCATAGAACAAAAATATAAAACAATTGCACAAGGTTCGAGTCGGACGGACATACCATGACTCTTAATAAAGTCAGACTCTGACCTCTACATAACATGACAATGGGGCTCATTATTTGTTGGAAACGAGCGGTAGCAGACTGCAGACTCTGGGTGGATACGCTAAACGTTTCCTTGTAGGAGTATGTATAATGTATACGTCCTAGTTCAAGTTTCATATAGAGATCTTAATGTGCTCAAGTCGACTTGGGTAACTGTATAGAGCCATAACATTTGAGTCTACTGTACAATGCGTAAGACTAGATACAATAGTTTGAATCACAATGAATTAGCAGATAAGTTGCTACGTTTTTAGTTGAGTAATGTATTGTGTGGGTTTTTTATACTGAAGAGCATTCAACAAGTTTTTTTTTTACAATTAATCAACACAAAAAATATATGAAATAAACATCTGTCGCTTTCCAAGCTAGATATGCAAATACTATTTTAATAGTGTTAACATTTTGACATTATAATATCGTATACATTCCAATCTATTGTCTGTCACAACTACATGTGCGACTTCGCTAAAATGTGATTAAATCCTTGACCATTTAGATAATTAGCATATCGTTTGTGTGCCATGTCCTCGCTCCAGAAGATATATGGCTCTGCACTTTGGCTTATAACTTATGATGTCTTAACCATTACGAATGTTCAATAGGTTTCTATTTGCCATCGACTCGGGCCGTCGTATATCATTAACATCCATTGGAATCTGCGCTGGTCTATTAACATTCGCGAGCCAACTTCTTGCGTGACTGCCTACATTTTGTAAACCTCACAAACTATACCCTGAGATAACAGGAACATGGGGCGAATGTAACGTACTTTAATTAAAAGATTGCAGACCTTCATTAACATTCATTTGTTCAGTTCTAGTGTCACGATTTATTGTGATCTCGCTGACCGATGACTTTTGTATGTGATAAGCACGAGGGTTGTGTGGATTTCGGTTTTGTATCTAATTGCTTTCAGGAGACGGAAGTCATCGATGTAATTTATGTGTTTCATATGTTTATAGTACTAACTACGGAAAGATTTAAAGTTTTAAACGTTGGCATTCATTTTATATTTTCCAGTATAGTGTATAAGAACCAAACTAGATCAGTCTTTCAAGAAATAATAAAGTTTTGAGGCATAAATCCATACAGAATATAAGATTATGTTATCTTTTCTCTGATTGAGATGGTCAGGGAATTATTAGTCATATCATATGTAGTCATCGTCTTGTAGTAACTTCCTATGAACTTGTACGTATTTTTAAAATACTTGGAGCATTATAAGATATAAATGATTTTATTCCTTTGATTGCATCCATTGAAATCTATCTTTTGCTTTTAGTATCGGTATTCCACAGCAATTTTTCAAATTAATAGTCTAGAACACACCCCTACCATTTAACTAAAGAACTTTTATTTAACTCTTGCAATTTTAGCATCTTTCTAGACATAAATTTATTAGCATTCTTCGCACCACTTACACCTGTAGATATTATTATCAACGCAGACAAAGTCGTGATCAATTTAATAGCTTATAATAGAGGCAAATTGCATCTTTATTTTTAAGACATATTTCACATCTACAGTCAACTTTTTTGGTATGTAGAACATAGCTAAGTAGAATAAGAATGAAGTATTATTTATTAATTGATAAATTACATATAAAGGTTTCCTGGTAGACATGGCTTTAGTTATAAGTTGTTTTTTTTTTAATAACATCTGTTTTGTATTTTAGTTATTGTGTATAATATAGAATATTCCACCTAGGAGATTATGTGATGAATGTTCCGGAAAATTTTTAAAGTTATAAAAAAAAAGGTTTGCTTTGATTTATTGCCAAAATATTATTTTTTGATTTAAATAGCAGTTTTTCTAATACTACTACTATTAGAAAAACGAATTTCACCATTTTTCTATAAATAACTTAATAATAAGCGAATCAAAGAATAGTTGTGGTTTTCAACTTTTTGAATATTTAAAATTAAATATCTGTCTGTTAATGTGCGGCTGTCTGAAATCAACCAACGCAACCGTCAATGTGTTCGAGCAAAATTATGGAAGCCGAATGAATCTTATTATATTTTTTGACATTCTTCTTAGATATATAACGGAAGTTTACAAAATAAATGATATGAGTTATCATATCAATAATCATTGGTAATAATTATTTCATGCAATACATGATTCACTATTATTTTTAAATCGATAAGATAAAGCGAGCTTTCTTTATATAATCACATCATTTTGTCCTTTCATCCAAGAGAAAACAAACCGAAAGCCTACAAAACACAAAGTGCAGCCATCAAAATAACTTAGTAAAATGTTCCCGTATCCCCTTACCTGTCCCGTCGATCTAAGTGGTAATGACATCGTAATGCGTCCCATAAATTTCGTGAGGCCGTAATATATACACTATAAATATACGAACAAGTCTAAAGTGGTGATTTACCCGTGTAGATGAACGGTCAAATATAATGGATCGTTTTACCGTAAACGGCCCTGGCTCACCATTTAAGAGTTGCAGGAGTATATAAAAACGAGACTAAGTGAGCTATTTAATAAGCTTGTAATGCTGTTTTCTTGTTAAAACGGCTTATAAAAGATTGGTTATTAATTTTGATATCCTCTTAAAAATAAGCTCGTTATAAGTCCTTTTTCGTAAAGATTCCTATACGTACGCACGTCATAAACTTCTAAAAGCATTGCTTGTGGTATATCATACTAGCTGTGACCCTCGGTTGAAACCGCGTAAGTCCGTATCCCGTAGGAATATCGGTATAAATAGTGCCTATGTGTTATTTCAGTTGTCCAGCTATTTACGAAACAAAATAGTATTATTATTCACCAATAGATGACAGGAAAAAAAAACACGAATAAAACACGAATATGACATTTTCTAAAAAAGATTCCTAGCTAGATCGATTTATCGCCCCCGAAACCCCTATATACTAAATTTCATGAAAATCGTTGGAGCCGATTCCGAGATTCCAATTATATTATTATATATATATATAAACAAGAATTGCTCGTTTAAAGGTATAAGATAAGATATATATGTATGTATATTTTTGCAGTCCTAAACACAATGTTATTAAAAAAAATATTGATAGCCCCTGGTCAGCGTTTCGTCGATCACAAAATGTAACTGAATCCTTACTCAATAGTGAGTCTTCATAATAGCCTATCTAAGATATCAAGTCTTTTTTTCTAAAAACTACAAGATTAAGTTTCTTGTTTCAGAATATGAGAAGAAAAAACAATGAATTGATAAAACTGTATCACATCGCGTACTGTAAGTTACATATTTCTCTATAATTAGACACACCTTTATGATACATCTTCACTGTCAAACTGCTAAGTATATTTAAAATAACCTTATCATTTATATAACCAAAAATATGCAGCAACAAACACAAACAAGTTACTACACGCAAAATTGCACTCGTAATCGTAGACAACCTTTTTATTCAATAAAAATTAGATTTTGATTTGAAAGTTTTACAAAACGGTTAGTATTTACATTTTACGGTGTACCAACTTAAAAACATTACATAACATAATCGTACACCATCCAATGATGACCTAATATAAAATAAGAGTAATTCCATAGCCCAATAAAATTATCAAAGTGCATTTGAATCACAATATCAAACAGATATCCGATCTCTTGATGTTTGTAAACTTTTAGATATAGCCCGAGTCAATAAAAGCAAGGAATAAAACATCCCACGCAACCCCATAAACAAGTAAGGAGAGCTACAGTAATCAAATTATTATAACGTTAAATCGATTATAATTCCCGACCCTTATAAATATAGTTCGTGAGGACAGATGATAGGGTCTACATCACTGCGCATTTTAGGAAACCAGTTCCAAGATTGGAATGGAACGAACAATTCAACAGTTTTTTATTTGTTCCTTTTTACGACTCCAACATTTATTGGCTCTAAAAGCAAGATCCAATGAACTTTTTTCATTGGAAGTGTGTGTTTTAAATTTGAATGTGTCAAGTATTAGTTCAGTCATGATCATAATGTTTTTTATGATCTAAAAATATGTGGATATTTTATGTGAAGATTTGATATTCTTTTAGTCTCACTGATACCTTCCATGTTTTGTTGTCATTCCAACATAACCTATTTACTAAGAAACAGCAACACGTTTTAGAACAACAATTTGAATATTAAGTTATTATTTATTAAGACTCTTTGGAACCATGATTTACTATAATATTATATAAACAAATTGCTGTAAAATACAGGTGTAAAGTTTTTTATAATCGGCACTTCCAATGCCTTATAAAAAGAAACCTCTCTCATTAGAGCACTGAAATGAGTGAACCCATATGAATGTAGTTTTTTATTGTTAACCGAGCGCTGAGATTAACATTTTTTTGATTATGAAATTATTAATATTTTGATAAAATTAATGTAGTGAATATCACACAAATTAATGTAGTGAATATTTTAAATGAATTTGTATTCATAAATTAATCATAATCTACAGTATATAACAGTCGATAGACAAGGTGGATGGACATGCTTTACTTTCTTGAAAGTACATTTTTAAGATTTAATGCATAGTTAATTACTTATACCATATAAATTCATTTAAATAACAGGACAAAAAGATAAATATTTCTCTTTAAAACTCCATTAAGTTTTGGACATCCTCGTTCAAGCGATAAGCTAACTCTATACGATAATTAGCTATTTAATTTACGTTCTATGTAATCACTCATCGCCATAGCCCACAACACATTTTATCTATAAGCTATTCATCGTTCTATCAACTCCCAACTTTACATCTAGGAATTCAATTAATACGGCTTCTCCCGCTCTCGGTTCGTGACCGTAATTACATTTTACGATAAAAAACTTCACAACGTCACCATACTCAAAAACGTGTTCAAAAAACACGTGCTCGTAACAGATACCGAACAATGAACGATGATATGAGATTCTCTTGTAAACAAGAAGTCTTATCAAACCAATTCTGAGAACTAGTTGGACTCACGATCGCAACTATACTAACTAACAAGCAATGGACTACGGCCAAGATTTACACTCGCTATTCATCATTGGGAAATGAAAATAATATATTTATGGTAAGCAACCAATCTTCTTAGTTAAAACAGTGCAAGAATCTATCATACAGTGCTGTAAATTCTACGAAAATTGTACTGGTATGATTTACTTCGAAATCAGGCACTATGTAATATATTTTAACCGTATTTGGTCTTATTTTCATGCATATATTTCGTACTGACATTTAGCAAATACAAGGTGTTCGTCACACAAAATGCTTGAACGTTAGTGAAAAAGTTGGTCAAAAGTGACCAATTTCTGTCAACATTTTAATAGAATTTAAAATATAATTAACGCCAATCATAGTCAGCGTAAAAAGTCATGACGCTAGCAAATATTCCTCGGAATCCTATTTATCTCGGCATACCTGTTCACGTCATATTTCTGCGGGATAACAAAGCGCGAGTTCAAAGCGTGACCTTTAGGCGAACGGCGCGGACGCAGCAAGACTTAAAAAACAGCCAGCACGAACACGCAAATGAAATCGAAATAGCAAAACTCTAGACTCGAGCAAGGTTCCAGTATGAGATACGGCATTTTGATTAACTATTGTCGGGCACCGGCCCGAGAGAGGCGGCGGTCGCGTTTGATATTCCCTATCTACATCTTTGTCACAAAAACCGTATTTTATATGTTTGTTTAATGCAGAATAGCTTTTTTTGTGAGAAACTTTGGGTTACGTTTCATGCGAGAGTATGTCCTTGTAGGTATTATAAAAATTCTAATAATAAAGTATTTCCATGTATAAGATTAATTTATTTACAGAACATTCGTTTTTCAAACGTATTTCACAACCTCATAAATTACAATTTATCAATACTAATGTAACATGATACACAACAGATATTTGTTATAAGCAATATTAGTCAAGACAATGACATCTCCAAAAGAATTTAATGCAAATATATGGATGCCGACGGTGTGTTCTTTTTAAATTTGCATAACCCGTATCGAACATTCGTATATCTTTATTGTTTATTTTGTTACGTATAGGTTTTGCAATAATATATTAATCAAGTGGTTGTTCTTTTATCATAGACTTAAGACAGCTTAATAACTCTTAATTTGTTTCGAGGAATTTTTC
>NC_052120.1:7408463-7416565 GCF_012273895.1 Zerene cesonia | reverse complement strand
TATTAATCAAGTGGTTGTTCTTTTATCATAGACTTAAGACAGCTTAATAACTCTTAATTTGTTTCGAGGAATTTTTCTTGTTGGTGAGCTAAAGGCGCGCTTTGTGTCATTAAACGACTTTCAAATGTAATTATTGTTTATTTTTTTGTTGTAGATGTGATAACGATAACATGAAAGCACGAACAGTACAACGGTGGAAAACAGTAACGTACAATTAATATCTTCAGTGATAATTTCCTAAAGTCTAACCGTAAGTCATTGAAATATATGTACAGGAACAGGTAGGAATAAGATATTATGAAGAAGACAGATATTTGGTATATTGGTTATTTATATTTAATATAAAATAAGCCTGAATAAACGAGATCGCTTGATAAGATATTTATAAAAGCTTTATGCATGAGTGTCATAGATAATGTTACTATTTTGTTTTGATTTCAAGTCCATCTACTCGTCAAGTTAGCGTACTAAGAATAATAACAAAATTTATTGTACGTTTCATTTGTATCCATCCTCAAATATTTATTTAATATTTGTTTAACTAGTCAAAACTTGCAGTTTTCTGTTTGTTTTTTGTTTGGGCTTTCCTTCATTACGCACCCTTTTAATGCAATATGACGTTAAATCTGAGAAGGGTCTTCGAAGTCACGCGGCTCGAAGTTCTTTGAAAGCGAGAATTGCCATTTATACTTACCGTTTTTCTGAGTTATCACGTAGTTTTTATTTGTTGTAATTAAACTATGATATGACACCTAACTATGATCTTGCCTGTTTTTTTTTTTTTTTTTTTTTATGTCGAAGCGGGCATCTGAGCTGGTGGTTCGCCTGATGGTAAGCGATCACCACCGCCCATGAACATTCGCAAAGGTTGGGCCTCTGCGAATGCGCTGCCCGCTTTTTTGGGATAAGGGAAAAGGAATGGATTAACGACTGGAAAGAAGGAATGGACTGGGACGGGTGAGGAAAAGGAAACGGGAAGTTGGTAAGTGAAGATGGAGCAAGCTGGTACTGCTGCACGCCCAAGCTGTTCCAGTATACTCTACTCTTGAAGACCTTCAGGTTGGACACATAGAGGAAACAGATTCTGGAAGCGTGCTCCAATCTTTTGTAGTTCGAACGGAGGAAATTTAATAGCTTAACTTAAAAATTGTTTCAAAGCTCTAGATTTATTAATACTTATTAAATACTAGCGATCCGCCCCGGCTTCGCCCGTGGCATATATACAATCTATAGCCTTCTTCAATAAATGAGCTGGTTAACATTGAAATAATTTTTCAAATCGGACCTTTAGTTCCTGAGATTAGTGCGTTCAAACAAACAAACTCTTCAGCTTTATAATATTAGAATAGATAAAACTCAATAACTTAATAATGTAACAATACATGAGTCTTCATTATTAGAAATACTGGTTTACGTTGTTTATTTGTCAATAGCTCAAATAATTTTCGTTTAAGATAATATATTTAATAATGCAGATGTAGATGTAAAACGTAGACATAAGTCGAATCGTAGTCGAATCGCATAGTGTAAAGGTACGGTACCGAAAACTAGCAAAGTTCATTCTCTTGGTAATTATAAGTAACGGCTATTTCACCCTACATACGTCACGCAATCTGATGCTTTTCGAGTTAGGAAAAATTGTGGCAAGAAGTAAAACACCTTGTTTGTTAAAAGCTAGCACGTTACTGTTTTGATTTCTTATTTGTTTTTTTTATTTTAAAATAAGATAAAGGTTTATATAAAATAGGACAGTTTAAAATTTATTATTGTTTATTAAAAAAGTTTAGGTAGTTAATGGTAATAATAAAAAAAATTGTGAAAAATTTACGTAAAGGTTTGAGTTTATGAAGCATCATAAATTTAACACATATTGCAGACATCCAATTGATTTTATTTTATTAAAAAATCTATTGGCTTCCAATAATTGCATTTTAGTGTGACATAGAGATGCAAATTGAAATTCATATTATTTTATTTATATTTACTTAAAAAATTCAAGTCAAATTAAAAGTTATTAATATTTTTTCTCTCCATATTATATATTTTGTATTAACTTTTATAATACGCAGTAAAACAGTTTCTGTTGTTGTCAAAAAATTACCGTATCTATTATGCATTTGTTATGCATATAAAGCAAGATAGTTAATACTTTTATCCTATGTTGCAAAGAAAAAACTATCATACACAACGTAGTTTATATAATACATTAAAAAGAATTTGCGTCTGCAGAAATGAGTCACGTTCGTAGGAAAGTTTTTAAGTAGATCGGTGGCAATATAACAATATCGAATGTTCGTGTAATCAGTAAGTGAGTGAAAAGGAAATCTTTGTTTTTCAACGAAAGAATCCTATTAATATTATAAATGCGAAAGTTTGTAAGTATGGATGTATGGATGTTTGTTACTCTTTCACGTAAAAACTACTGAACCAATTGCAATGAAATTTGGTACGCAGACAGCTGGATAACTGGAATAACATATAGGCAACTTTTTATTCCGATATTCCTACGGGTTTCACCCGCGTAAGTCCGTATTACGCGGGTGAAACCGCGGGACACAGCTAGTGTAATATATTTCATCAAGAGGCGGTACTCAAAGCTGCTTGAAGTTCCGTCGTTTAGTGCAGTTTCTTTTTCTACACTTTTGTATGTTTAAAAATACTTATACTGCATTTTAAATAGCATTAACATATTGAAATATCTGTGCACTTTTACTTATATACCTCAATATTTAAATTCTACAATAATATAAAATTAAATTTATAATAAAGTACAAGTTTACTGCACATTAGTGACTCTTAGTCGTGAATAACCAGTGTGTATATCTTACCATCGTAGTAGGAGTATCAATTTAAAATATTTTGAAAATTTTTCCAGTGTAATAAGTCTCATAATATAGAAGGGTATCTATGTTTGAACGCTATGATAACCGAGGGTCTAGAAAAAGCAATACATTTAATTTCTTTATAAGTCACAGTCGGCAGAGGAGCTGGTGGGTCGCCTTGTAGTTGCTACCACCACCTAAGAACATTTCCAGAGACGCCTCCCTATATAGTTTGTTGACAATAAGGGATAAAGGAAGGAATTGACGAAGGTAATAAAGGAAAGGATTGAATAAGGATATGGGTCTCCAGAACTTACACCAATTAAGCATTTAAGTTCTATCTACTATACTAATATTCTCTAAGTCTTTTTAATGTAAAGTGAAATCCATAAAAATAATCAGAAATAATTCCATGGTCGTCAAACCTGTTGCCATAAACTTAATTAATATTTCATTACAGCTTCAAATCAATCCATATTGTAAACGTCCCATCGCTATAACACGTCAATCTGTAGTAAATTACAACGTTTATCCTCAGTATACAACGAGTTTACGATCTGAAGCAGGCCTAGAATAAATTTCTATAAGATACAACCAGGAACATAGTGAAGTGAGTTCACGATACTTGATCGTTGAAATGTACACTCTATGAGCCCGGCTGACGGGGAGCTTTGTTAATGCAAACTATAAAACGTTATTCTAGAATCATTTTCATACTAAACCTTGTTTTTGTCCCGTTTATAGCTCGGACTTATTTGGATGTAACGACTAATATTCTATAAAGCAGTTTAAATTTTATTAGTTCATAATACAAGGTATTTAGCTTGTTTTATTAGTTTACTAGAAAATGAGAAAGCGAATTTATGGCTTCATCATCAACTTATAACTAACATTAGCTATATTGAATAAGGATATGTAAATAATATAAAAGAAAATAGTCATCCAAAATGTATTAATAAGTATAAAACTATATCGTCCTATCGTCTTACAAACACAATTAGAATTATAAGTATGAAAAACGCTTAATATAATTTAAGAGTTAAGACTGAACTAGTTTTTCCTTCAAGCATTTTCCATTCGACCTTCCACGCGAATCGCCACCCTCTAACACATAATCCGGCCCAACAAAAGTTTCCTCAGAACCGCTAATACATAATAAGTTCACGTGTTGTGTCCATCGCGCTGGTTAACTCAGTAGCCGGCGGTCGTTCGCTTTGTTTCTACTCACTAGTACGGTACGAGCCTACTTGCGTGGCGGACGCGCGCGCTCCACGGCACCGGCGCGCGCATACATAAACACAAAAACAAACATTTTTAAGCATGTGTGACTAATATTTACTGCAACATTGAACTTTCTGTGACTGTGAGACTTAGTGAGGTGATATTGGGGTGGTTTTGGCGCGAAACGGAGTTTTACATAACAGAGAGCTTTCGCAATTGTCTCGTGATAACAGTAAGTAGAACTTTGATTTAGTCGTAATGGCTTTTGTGGCGGTTTGAAATATAGACAATGATAACTGTGTGCTGATTAAATTTTATTTACAACAATCGTTTATGTAGAAAGTGTTTAAAGTTAAAATTAAAAATTCTGTATAATGTTTGATTATTCAAAAGTTTCGTATCAATTAAATTAGATGCATTAAAACCCATTAAACAGTAATAGATGTTGCATTTTAAATGACATTGTGTACCACTAAACAATCTTAGCAGCCAGATTCAATGAATTTTAAAGTATGGTTTAGTTTATTTGGAACTTTTTAATTAACATAATTGATTACATTAAGTTTATTAACACCTCTTTTTAACGTGAATTGTTTATCGATATCTAACTATTGGCTCTCTAATAAGATACAATACGAGAAGTTAAAAAGCCACAATTCCTTTATTACTAAAGAAACTGCGAAGTATTCAGAATGTTTGCAAATTATTCTCGATGCATTCGAGTCTAACGAGACTGGGTTGTGATAAGTGAAGTGAGATGTGTCGTTTAGATATTCGTAGAAATTCAAACGAGATGAACAATCTAACGTCTTTCGAGTGTTTTAGACGTGTCAATAGTACCTACTGGCTTACCAATACGGTGTTTGGTTTGTATTCAGTACTGGAATTTTGCAATTTGAAATTAAATGTTAACGGTATCGTATGAAATGTTTTGTACTTTATTCATTGTATTTGTAATTGTTGATGTTGTTTAAATAATTATTAATTGTTATCATTATCATCACCAACAACAGCCCATATTATGTTCTCATACAGAGGCTTATTATGAGGGGTGTAGACTATAATCCACGCGAGCAAAGTGTGAGTTGGCAGATGTCACATGTCGTCAAAGTTTTTGGTTTTGTACATTAATTATTAAAAGAATATGATGGCCTGTCTCCTTTTCCTCACCACTCTCTGTTCAATATTTTGTTTCTGGGATTAATCAATTTCTTACACTTTAAACCTGAATGGGGACAACGCATTTGTACAGGACCAGCCTTTGCAAATGTTCATGGGCTCAATGATCCCTTACCATCAGGTGAACCACCAGCTTATCGTTTGTCCGTTCTAGCATAAAAAAGGATATAAAGCATATGAAACACTTATAAGTGTTGTTCCTAATTTGCGTTAATTTATAACACAATAAGAGTAAAACAATTTTTGATAAGAGTTTAAGCGAAATATTAATATATAAATATATATACAAGAAAAAAAAAGCGTAAGTCTATTTACCATTTACTTATTAAGCGCCATGAATTATTAAGCCTTATTTAGATTGATTAATGTTATAAAACTCAATTAAAAAAATTACCGCGTGTGAGATATATTAAGACTTCAGATAAAGATCTCATTGATTTTCATATGTAATTGTTTAATAATCTTAAGATAGGTTCAAACATCTCTAGATCGCTTATCAGATTTAATAATCTGCAACGTCCATGCTTTATTTATCATTGATACGATACTTTTAAACCCGAAGTCTCCTGATCGTCGGCTTATCGGCCAATTCTATCTTCAATTATTATTAATTATGCGTATCATTTTATAACGAGGTGATATTATTGCAACCTCAAAAGGATTCATTGAATATTGACTTTAGATTTTGATCTTGTGAGGCCTTCATTTTAATATTTTTATGAATTTTTTATGTTTTATATATAGTTTATATAAACATTAATATTAAATGAGTTGCATATTAAATTGACGTAATCATTTCAATTTGAGATCTACGTACATCGTTGAACTCTTTCGTATGCAACCGCTAGTCACTCTTGCGCATCGATTGTTCCTATATACATTCTAATAATGATTGTTCAATTGTAAATCACTACAATGTGAAATAATTGAAATTTATGTTAGTTTATTCAATATAGAAAAAAATCACGCCTTATATTATTACTTGAAATGTACTTCATTTAGTGTATTAATTAATATAAAATAACAAGTATACGTATTTCCTAACTAATTCCGAATTAACGAACGTATTTCAAAATAGAATCCAAAACGAGATCTTTAACAGGCTTACCAAATAGGCATGAGACAATCGTGAGGTCTCGTTGGGAAGACAATATGACCAAGTTGCGGATAGCCCATTAGAGAAATGTCTCCAGCCACTTAGAGCCAATTACAATGAACGTCTTCCTAACTTAGTTCTCCCATAAAAGTATCTTAGCAGCATTGTCGGGCCGATTCTGCGATAACTTGATATTCCTGTGATATAACACTTAATTACACTGTGGTGGGATATATTGTAATTTGATTTGAAATTTGAACAGTTGAGTGTTTGTAAAATGAACTATTTTCGTGTTTTAGGCCGCATACAGGCTTTTTTATAATTTATTACATGTTACCTGAGTAAAAAGACTGTTTAATTATAATAAATTAAATTTGTAAAACTATTATTAGCTTTCCAGTACAATTAATTGCGACCTTGTTTTTTATTTAAATCGCAGTGCCATACTAATTCATTGTGAGATAAAAATCTTTGTGAAATGAAATGGCAAATTCGACCCTATTACAATGGAGGTAGAACAAAAGGGTTTACAAAAATGAGAACGCGTACGTGGTAAAGAGTAATAAAGGACGAGTGGTTGTGGTCACCCTTCGCCTTTGTGGCTACTTATACTTGTATTAGACGTTTGGACCTTTAAATTGCTTTGGAGTAACATTATTACGGTTTTCTTCATGAATAACGTAACCTATATACTTTATTATCAACTAGCTTCAACAAAAGAGGAGGTATTAAATTTGACTGTATTTTTTGGATTTGTTAATTCAGAACTGTCAACTGGATGAACCGACTTTGATGATTCGGTTTTAATTTGAAGGCTGGTGTCTGCCATGTGGCTTCATTTATATTTAAAATAATTATATTCTATTAAAGAAATATAAATCCTGTTATTGGTTTCGGGGATATTGAATGTTATTGTTAAAACAAAAGCATTCTTAAATAAAACATACGCATTAAAATTGATATTATTATCTGATTTCTTAAGGTTATGAACGATACTCATAGAGTTAGCCAACTCCACACTTTTTTGTGCAACACTGAACATTACCAACCGAACACTTTTATTGTATAATCTCAGATGAATTGAATATTCAAACCATACATCACTATTAAATCGCTCAAAATTAGAGTATATAATTTTCACTTCAAGGTTAAACAATAAATGCCGAAATAAATCATACAATATTTCAAATAACAAGTAAGCTAATTGTACAGCCGGTTTAGATCTGGGCCAAAGTTTCGTACGTGCTCTCCATTATTCATACCAGATTGTTAGTTTGACGTAGATTCGTTAGCGCCCTATGACTCATTAAAGAAATTCAAGTGACCGACGTTATTTTATGCTATTTTGTTTGATAATAATGACTCAAGTTCTAGATAAGAGGTTGGCGGTTTCGAAATGCGAGACTTGTATTGTAGGATATTTTATGTTGTACTTAATTTACTGTTTGGTTGCGTAGCTCATAATAATCATTATTCGTTGGTACAATGTATCTCGCGCAAATCATTGAGAGTGCAATTGATTTGAAATCAATTCAGTGTTACAATACACAGTTCTTTTTTTGCTTGTAAATATTTAAATGAATCAATGAATGAATTATTTTTCAATATTTTGGTAGTGCTTAATTTTTTATAACAACCGTCTGTCCGTTTCGTTTTCATGCCTAAAACACTTATCCGATTGGTTGATTTTGAAGCTATTGTAATTGAAAAAAAGGATAGCTTTTATCTCAGAATCCCTATATACTAGAATACCCTGGACTGTCTATTTTTTCCTTTGATTACGG
>NC_052120.1:7401666-7408420 GCF_012273895.1 Zerene cesonia | reverse complement strand
AAGACAAAAGCCGAAAGCTAGTTTTTATTTAGTATTTACTATTAATAACAAAATAATGAATCTACAAAATATGAGACGTAATGATAAAGATATATATAAAGATATATTTTTTGACTTCGTATACCTTGAGATTGCCTTTAACCAATACAATAAGTTATACCCTTGCAAAAAGTTGTTTTCGTATTGTCTTCGAAATTTATATTAAGATTTTCAAGGCATGCTTCCAGATAAGCATAAAAACAAAATAGTAATTATGTTGTACCGGAGCGTGAATGAGTGTTTGTTCTTTTTGAGATGCCTTCGATATTTATGAATCGAAGTTTTCAGATCGTTTATCGACGATTTCGCGGTTGATCCTTACCTCGGGACTTTTTATAAAACGATTATACATTGTAAAACGCATTAATAATAATCAATGACGAAAAGTTGAAGCTAAAGTGAAATTAATACGGAATGTTTTAATATGAAATGTTATATGATCAATAACACCCACGCTAACAGACTCAACAAAGCAATAAACTGTAATAATACCAATGGGCATGATGCGACAATTTTTACTATGAATAACTCGCCCTTGAGGTCTAGACCGTTCTGTGCGTCATATAAACTAAACAAAAATAATTATTAGAATTTTTAAATACTCATACCAATTATAAATATAATAAATATTCCGTTTTTTTTTGCATATTTGAGTATAAGAAATAAGCATTATTCCTTCTAGCAAAACCTACGAATAGGCATTAAGTTCTAAACTATATAATTTTTATTAAATATTACATTACTGCAAGTATTTTCTAATAACATTACGAACATAAAATAGGTAAACATAGATATAAGTAATTCCACAGTAATGCTATGAAAGATAGCATTAAATCGCGTAGAGCGTTCTCAGAACAAGAGCTTTAACTACAGGCCAAGTTCACCGCAGTTGGATGTTCATGGTGTCAGAATTTCAATTTCAAGCCTTATTACTTGAACGATAATATCAACGTTTCGTAAACTCGGCGGTAGTGTGTCGGATCACGCGAATAACCCCCCGTAACCTTGTCAAAGTGCTCTGTGATATCACTTCATGTAATAGAATGTCGTGTAAATTTTATTTTCGTACCGTAATTCTACTGAATGTGTTAAATAGTTATGGTTCGTGGTGATATTTATTGTAGTTTAACATATTCAAATGGAAATTGTTGAAAAATCTTCATGATTTCCATATTTATCCTCAGAATTCAACCCGAACCTTTGATCTGTGCCATGATTGTGTATTACAGGTTCATCAGCATGCAATTTTTTTGTACATTTGATAGTCCTCACTCCTATATATGTAAATGAGACTAAATAAAATAATTAGTGCTACGTTTTTGTGCACATTTACCTTAAGTTTAACTTGAAAAATTATCAAGCATTGAAAGGAATGTACAAATTATTTGCACGCTCATAAATCTCACAGGGCGATTAAGGCGAAGTTTCTTTAAACCCTAAAACTAAAATATCGCCTGAATAAGGAAAACATTAAGTTACACTTAGGCTAATGTAGTGTACTACGTGCTACAAATTTCAATGATAGTTTTTTACACGAACGCATTACAAAAACATTACGATAAAAACCTGCTCTCCTTACTCTGACCTCACGTCGTTTACTCGATAATGGGCACAGCTGTATCAAATTGAAATAGTGTGTATAAAAACAGTTATTTATGTGATTCCTTTGATTAAAGAGAAATTTTTATCAATGTCAGTTTCACTGAAATCTTACGTGGAGATAAGGTGCTTGGCATTGGTAGTGTCTTGTATTTAGATTTCACACGATGCAATTCAAATAGTCGAGAAAAACAAGTTGAATGATGAGTGTTGACGAGCGGAAATATTATAGGTATCATATAAATTACTTACGGCCGGCGATGTTTTACAGAGATTATTTATTAAAATATGGGAATGTTATTGTATGGATCGAATATATTTTATCCATCTGTCACACTAAAGATGCAGGTACAGAACTCGTTGACTTTTTAGTTATATATAACTAGCTCTCTGGATACGGCTTTGCCCGTGTAGTCACAGAAATAGACAGTTCTGGGATTTTTACTGCATAGAAATTGGCCCCGTAGATTAAAGTGAAGCAACAGATAGATAGACTAAAGTTACTTTCGCATTTATAATATAAGTAGATATTCGTCAAATTTATATTATTTAATTCGTTTGTAAATTGTTGATATATAGAAAACCTAAAGTTAAAATCGACATTTTCAAGACAAGTTTAAAAAAAAGAAAAACAACAAAATCACTATCAAGTATGCGTATGTATATAGTATACTATGCAGTGCGTTAGAATCTGCTTATTGAATAATCCGAGCTTGTTATGAAGATACAATCGACAAGAATTATCTACTATTGGTTTGCTCGCGGCGAGTTTTCGCTTCAATTGACATTTAATTATCCAAAGGCTAGATTGGAATGAGAGCCTTTGCGTATCTCGATAGAAAATGCGTGTGCGAAACCCCTGTTTTATTCAACTTGTCAGCCGATAGGATCGGGCTGTTCTAATAGATTTGTTAAAGACCGCTTGTGCGACATTTGCTTGTAGTTTCGGACGTATGTTTCGTTGCTTGAACATTTATCTGTCTTGGAATTGCTTGTAAAACTGTTCGTGCCTTGTAGTTGTTCCGTATATATGGTGCATGGGCTTTAAAATAATAAACTATTTGCGTTCTAATATGCTAAAAGCAACAGTAATTATAATTTGAAATAAAATAAATGATTAATTGTAAGAAATTATAAAATAACACATGGTGTATTGTCTATTTCATAACTTTGATGTAATTTTCATTTATTTTTATGATTTACAAATCTATATAACTTTATATTTAGCAATAATGTAATCAGTATTTAACTGAATATACGTCTTAAAACAACAAGCTATGATTTTCAATTGCATTAATATATTATCAGCAGAGTATTAGATGATCGATAGATAGGAATCGTATTTCGGTTTTTCACTCTTGTTTCACTTTCTCATCATTCAAGTGTCAATCTAACATCAGCGCTGATGGTCAGTGAATACTAGTAGGTAACATTTGCCAGCGCCATACCTGTATTTCCGCATCGATTGAGCTTAATTTATTAACACAGTGCAATAGCCTTTTGCTCAATTAACTACCGTCTTACGGACCGCTAGTTCATTTATTTACTATGAGTTTACCTTACGTTTTCTTTTTAATTTTTATCATATGATCTGATGCCTGGTACATCACTGGTCTATGAATAGACAATGATTTTGCATTTATTCATGATGATAGCATAGTAATTCAAATGAATAAAAAGGTACACGTAATTTGCAAAACATTACGATTTGGGAGTTTATTGCTAAGAGTAATCGATAGAGATTCTTAATATTTTCCACATTACGCAAATTCTTAGATATTGGCAGTTAACATATATCAGATATCTATATAAAGAAGTAGAGAACCTACCGCATTACGTACCTGCATCCTCGATGCATATTCGCGGATGTTTCATCGAATCAAACTCATTTGGTTAATTAACGAGGAATGAGAAATGCATCGCGTACCGAGGAATAAAGTGTAACCAGCCATAAATAGCTTTATCGACGTAACATCCTACACGATTGCGTAAAATGTATATCTTAAAAGCTAAAGATTGATAGATAAAATGTCCGCAGAATATCTCATTCACATGTCTATAAATGGGAAACTAGAAATATAAGCGACCGCGTTAAGCCGCTCTGTGCGAACATGTTTTATATATTCAGCAAAAAGTCAACATCTCATACGTTGTTACTTCGTGATAAATCTGTGATGTTACTTAATATTGCGAAGATATGACGTAGAGGGCTTATGAACTCGATCTACCGTTACCAACACTGCGAGTTTAGAATAAAAAAAATAAAACTAAAACTTCGATATTCAACTTTCCATATAACTTTACGAGTGAATTACCAATCGCTGTACAACGAACTGTTCCTATCAATAATTGTAAATGATAACTGTTCGAGTCCGTTTCTATTCGACTGAAATTCAAATAAATTCAAAGTTTACCTCGCACTCGATTTGAATCCAATTCTGATAACACATTATAAATACAGTTCTGTGTTACACTTTGTAAATTCAAAACGTCCTTAGATCTCTATCATATAAATACTAGTTACATAGGGCTTAACGGTGCACTCTCTACTACCGTATTTAAACAAGAATATGAGAATTACTAAAATTGGAATCGATAGGTTTATTATGGAATGTTAACAGAAGTTTACGACTGAGTTCATCCATATTTTGTATTACAATGTACCTCGCGTTCGAGACAAATGTTGCGAAGTGAACTGAAATCGGAACACACAAAACGATCTGGAATCGTGACTAGAACGGGGCCCAGTCGAAATATCTATTAGGGTATATTCGAAGCAATATGTCACAGTATAGGATCAGATAGTATGTCGATGGCAATAACGGTCAAGTCGGGACAACGGATTTATCGCTTGTAGGGCAGATAATAATTGTTTGCGCGATATCATTGTGGGACGATCCCACGGGTGCGCTTGGGAGATGTACGTCCACGCTGTCCGTCAGCGCGACTGCGACGGACATAGCGGCGTCAATTGCTGCTGTCATTTGCACTGTCTATGTCCTTTTTTACTGACCTCTCTTAATGATCACTATGTTGTAAGACATCCACATACGATTTTATTGAATACGAAATTAATAGCTGTTTTTTAAGATTTGAATATTCAACTTTGAAATACTTGATTATTAGATGTAGTTTTACAATTATATTATGTCAAAAACTAGACTGCATTGCGGTATATAAAGGAAGTGCTCTCGTTTAAGTATCATGGCCCTATCATGTTGCATTTTAATGTCCATTCTACGACCTCTCAAATCACACATAAATAAGGCACCTTAGCGGAATAATGTTATGGATCTCAGAAATAACATCAGCTCAAACTGTACTTTTATTATCTTGTACGACATAAATCCGTTTTATTCCAAAAATTGTCGTATCTGGGAGAGACATCTTTAATATGCGAATACTTGGGCAGAATAAACTGTACTTTGTAAGCTTTTAAATGCGTTCAAATTAAAGCTATTCATAATTTGGTTCTTTTTTAAATTTTTTAAATCCTTGCCGCATGTCCGATTATACGCAAAATGAAAATTAAAAAAATATTCACACAGGAATAAGGGTGCTTTTAAAATCAAAAAAGACCTTTCCTCTTTATTAAATCACTAAAGGCAAAGTTTGCCTTCGTATTTGTTAAGAAATATACCATACAATTTGTAATGAACGTAACGAAAAAAGGTTTCGCGTTACTAATTGTGTCGTGTATAAAAATATAAATGAACCTCAACCCGTTTTCGATCAGTTACCATCTGATACATATATTAATTAGTGAAAACATACCAAATGGAATTCTTCGTGAATAATAAGAGGGTTTAATTTACATAGCTTGTAATTTATGAATCTCGGCTTAGTGCTGTCAGTGAGGACTACATTTTGTCCTTTGTTTTGTATCGAATATTAAATGATATTAGACTTCCATTTACTTGTAAAGGTTTTTTGGAAGATATACACTTTTAAGTGACTACAAAAAGACTTATACATATTCAATTTGCCGACTATACGAAATTATATTTTCAATGAAGAATTTTTAAATACAAATTAAGTAAGTATTTAACACATAAAACAAAGAGCGGTTTATTATGTTATACGATTTATTTGTGAGCGCATGGTGCCTATGTACACAAATAAATAAAGTATACAACGGTGCTTTCAACAAATGAACAAACATCGACGAATCTAATCAAACGTCGCACATCACTAGCCGAGTCCAGTCAGCCGTGTGTGGTCCTTCGTTGCCATGGTTACCAATCGCCTTAACTGATGGACACAGCTAATTGTTGTGCCAAAGAGCAGACGACACGCTTTTAAATGTCACTCGCCGACCCTTATCTGTTACCTATACAAATTAGTACGAGCTCCTTAATCATGACCGTGGGTCCGTTTGTAATTATCTTAACCTTTGAACGAATTTCTTACAGAATGGACAGATGGTTTTGAATAGTTTGTCAATTATCTTTCTAAATATAAAATGAGGTACCAATAACATGCATAATTATATGCATGTTTTCATCGTAAGTTACACCCTACTTATCAGTATTTGTGAAAATTTAATTTGATTTTGGAAGCCATTCATTTAAATTTAACTATCTAGGATATGAGAACGTAGTAGCAGATGTCATTTTATGGAAATGAGTTGGTACACAATTATTTTTAAAGACAGCTAGCGCCAATTTGCATCCGTGGTAGAAAAATAATAAAAGTATGCACTATTTTCAGATACATTTCAATAGTTTAAACATTTTAATCATCAACTTGAATAAATACAATAGAGAGTTAGTTTTAAATTGCTTCCTTATTAATTGAAGTACAATGATATACGAATTAGTCCAATAAAACAAAACAAACCGGTATCCGGTTAGGCAATCACCATTTACTGTGTGTGATCGTTTAGAATAAAGCTATTTTCATTACATTTAACTATTAACTATTACGTCTACTTTAATAATTTCAAGAGTTACACGCGAATGTATATAGAAAAATGTTACCTACATTGTATTTAGGTCACAACTCACAACAACTAATTAGACTGGTGAACTCACGCAAAATACTAGCGGTTCGTGTAAACTACGTATTGGTGGTAAAGGCAGTTAAATAAGCGTAGTATGCACGATTTTATAGTATA